>NC_091984.1:117650766-117950766 GCF_044704955.1 Pristiophorus japonicus
GAGTTGGTCGTACCGCAGGGAAAGGGTCCACAGCCAGATAGAGAATGGAAGACCAACAGGAAGAGCAATGCAAGGAAGGTAGTGCAGGAGTCCCCTGTGGTCAACCCCCTGCAAAACAGATACACTGCTTTGGGTACTGTTGAGGGGGATGACTCATCAGGGGAGGGCAGCAGCAGCAGCCAAGTTCATGGCACCATGGCTGGCTCTGCTGCACAGGAGGGCAGGAAAAAGAGTGGGAGAGCAATAGTGATTGGGGATTCAATGGTGAGGGGAATAGATAGGCGTTTCTGCGGCCGCAACCGAGACTCCAGGATGGTATGTTGCCTCCCTGGTGCAAGGGTCAAGGATGTCTCGGAGCGGGTGCAGGACATTCTAAAAAGGGAGGGAGAACAGCCAGTTGTCGTGGTGCACATTGGTACCAACGACATAGGTAAAAAAAGGGATGAGGTCCTACGAAACGAATTTAAGGAGCTAGGAGCTAAATTAAAAAGTAAGACTTCAAAAGTAGTAATCTCGGGATTGCTACCAGTGCCACGTGCTAGTCAGAGTAGGAATCGCAGGATAGTGCAGATGAATACGTGGCTTGAGCAGTGGTGCAACAGGGAGGGATTCAAATTCCTGGGGCATTGGAACCGGTTCTGGGGGAGGTGGGACCAGTACAAACCGGACGGTCTGCACCTGGGCAGGACCGGAACCAATGTCCTAGGGGGAGTGTTTGCTAGTGCTGTTGGGGAGGATTTAAACTGATATGGCAGGGGGATGGGAACCAATGCAGGGAGACAGAGGGAAACAAAAAGGAGGCAAAAGCAAAAGACAGAAAGGAGATGAGGAAAAGTGGAGGGCAGAGAAACCCAAGGCAAAGAACAAAAAGGGCCACTGTACAGCAAAATTCTAAAAGGACAAAGGGTGTTAAAAGAACAGGCCTGAAGGCTTTGTGTCTTAATGCAAGGAGTATCCGCAATAAAGTGGATGAATTAACTGTGCAAATAGATGTTAACAAATATGATGTGATTGGGATTACGGAGACGTGGCTCGAGGATGATCAGGGCTGGGAACTCAACATCCAGGGGTATTCAACATTCAGGAAAGATAGAATAAAAGGAAAAGGAGGTGGTGTAGCATTGCTGGTTAAGGAGCAAATTAAGGCAATAGTTCGGAAGGACATTAGCTTGGATGATGTGGAATCTATATGGGGAGAGCTGCAGAATACCAAAGGACAAAAAACGTTAGTGGGAGTTGTGTACAGACCTCCAAACAGTAGTAGTGATGTTGGGGAGGGCATCAAACATGAAATTAGGGGTGCGTGCAATAAAGGTGCAGCAGTTATAATGGGTGACTTTAATATGCACATAGATTGGGTTAACCAAACTGGAAGCAATACGGTAGAGGAGGATTTCCTGGAGTGCATAAAGGATGGTTTTTTTAGACCAATATTTCGAGGAACCAACTAGGGGGGAGGCCATTTTAGACTGGGTGTTGTGTAATGAGAGAGGATTAATTAGCAATCTCGTTGTGCGAGGCCCCTTGGGGAAGAGTGACCATAATATGGTGGAATTCTGCATTAGGATGGAGAATGAAACAGTTAATTCAGAGACCATGGTCCAGAACTTAAAGAAGGGTAACTTTGAAGGTATGAGGCGTGAATTGGCTTGGATAGATTGGCGAATGATACTGAAGGGGTTGACTGTGGATGGGCAATGGCAGACATTTAGAGACCGCATGGATGAACTACAACAATTGTACATTCCTGTCTGTCGTAAAAATAAAAAAGGGAAGGTGGCTCAACCGTGGCTATCAAGGGAAATCAGGGATAGCATTAAAGCCAAGGAAGTGGCATACAAATTGGCCAGAAATAGCAGAGAACCCGGGGACTGGGAGAAATTTAGAACTCAGCAGAGGAGGACAAAGGGTTTGATTAGGGCAGGGAAAATGGAGTACGAGAAGAAGCTTGCAGGGAACATTAAGACGGATTGCAAAAGTTTCTATAGATATGTAAAGAGAAAAAGGTTAGTAAAGACAAACGTAGGTCCCCTGCAGTCAGAATCAGGGGAAGTCATAACGGGGAACAAAGAAATGGCGGACCAATTGAACAAGTACTTTGGTTCGGTATTCACTGAGGAGGACACAAACAACCTTCCGGATATAAAAGGGGTCGGAGGGTCTAGTAAGGAGGAGGAACTGAGGGAAATCCTTATTAGTCGGGAAATTGTGTTGGGGAAATTGATGGGATTGAAGGCCGATAAATCCCCAGGGCCTGATGGACTGCATCCCAGAGTACTTAAGGAGGTGGCCTTGGAAATAGTGGATGAATTGACAGTCATTTTCCAACATTCCATTGACTCTGGATCAGTTCCTATGGAGTGGAGGGTAGCCAATGTAACCCCACTTTTTAAAAAAGGAGGGAGAGAGAAAACAGGGAATTACAGACCGGTCAGCCTGACATCGGTAGTGGGTAAAATGATGGAATCAATTATTAAGGATGTCATAGCAGTGCATTTGGAAAGAGGTAATATGATAGGTCCAAGTCAGCATTAATTTGTGAAAGGGAAATCATGCTTGACAAATCTTCTGGAATTTTTTGAGGATGTTTCCAGTAGTGTGGACAAGGGAGAACCAGTTGATGTGGTATATTTGGACTTTCAGAAGGCTTTCGACAAGGTCCCACACAAGAGATTAATGTGCAAAGTTAAAGCACATGGGATTGGGGGTAGTGTGCTGACATGGATTGAGAACTGGTTGTCAGACAGGAAGCAAAGAGTAGGAGTAAATGGAGACTTTTCAGAATGGCAGGCAGTGACTAGTGGGGTACCGCAAGGTTCTGTGCTGGGGCCCCAGCTGTTTACACTGTACATTAATGATTTAGACGAGGGGATTAAATGTAGTATCTCCAAATTTGCGGATGACACTAAGTTGGGTGGCAGTGTGAGCTGCAAGGAGGATTCTATGAGGCTGCAGAGCGACTTGGATAGGTTAGGTGAGTGGGCAAATGCATGGCAGATGAAGTATAATGTGGATAAATGTGAGGTTATCCACTTTGGTGGTAAAAACAGAGAGACAGACTATTATCTGAATGGTGACAGATTAGGAAAAGGGCAGGTGCAAAGAGACCTGGGTGTCATGGTACATCAGTCATTGAAGGTTGGCATGCAGGTACAGCAGGCGGTTAAGAAAGCAAATGGCATGTTGGCCTTCATAGCGAGGGGATTTGAGTACAAGGGCAGGGAGGTGTTGCTACAATTGTACAGGGCCTTGGTGAGGCCACACCTGGAGTATTGTGTACAGTTTTGGTCTCCTAACCTGAGGAAGGACATTCTTGCTATTGAGGGAGTGCAGCGAAGGTTCACCAGACTGATTCCCGGGATGGCGGGACTGACATATCAAGAAAGACTGGATCAACTGGGCTTGTATTCACTGGAGTTCAGAAGAATGAGAGGGGACCTCATAGAAACGTTTAAAATTCTGACGGGGTTAGACAGGTTAGATGCAGGAAGAATGTTCCCAATGTTGGGGAAGTCCAGAACCAGGGGACACAGTCTAAGGATAAGAGGGAAGCCATTTAGGACCGAGATGAGGAGGAATTTCTTCACCCAGAGAGTGGTGAACCTGTGGAATTCTCTACCACAGAAAGTTGTTGAGGCCAATTCACTAAATATATTCAAAAAGGAGTTAGATGAAGTCCTTACTACTAGGGGAATCAAGGGGTATGGTGAGAAAGCAGGAATAGGGTACTGAAGTTGCATGTTCAGCCATGAACTCATTGAATGGCGGTGCAGGCTAGAAGGGCCAAATGGCCTATTCCTGCACCTATTTTCTATGTTTCTATGTTTCTATGGCCTTCCAAAAGGCATTTGATAAACTGCGACATAATAGACTTGCCAGCAAAGTTGAAGCCATGGAATAAAAGGGCCAATTTCAGCATGGATACGACATTGGCTAAGTGACAGGAAGCAGTAGTGGTGAACGGTTGTTTTTTGGACTGGAGGAAGTGGTTATGATCTGGAATGCACTGCCTGAAAGGATGGTGGAAGCAGATTCAATCAATAGGGAATTGGATAAGTACCCGAAGGAAAAAAAATTGCAGGGCTACGGGGAAAGGGCGGGGGAGTGGGACGCGTTGAAGTGCTCTTGCAGAGAGCTTGCACGGGCTCGATGGGCTGTAACCATTCTATGATTCTATTCTATTTTACGCCTCCGAATTTTTAGCCCTAAAATTAGTTTACTCAAGAGAACATGCATCCCACGATATTAAATGCTTTCCCTGTATTCCAAGTGGCTGCAGAATCCCCTTACTGCCAGCAAAATGAATTAAATTGATTAATGTAATTGTATTATCATAGCAGCAATGGTTTGTAAACAAACCCCCTGTGATTGTATTTATACAATCCAGCTTCTTGATACAGTCCAGGTCCTATTTTGTAATGATACTTGAGAAGGACAGCTGATTTGTAATTCAGTCTGAGGACCCCCTATCCTACTGGTGAAAGTCATTGCTACTAGTGTCACAGTATTTCCCCACATTGCTTTGAAATGTATCATGCGTCATTTGAGCATGACAGCAATGGAAATGATACACTGCTCTCCTGACTCCTCTTCCTTCCACAGAAAGGAATGATTTGATGAGCCATTTTTAAAGAAGACAATGCTTTTCCAAGGCTGCTGTTGCTGTACTGCAGAAACAAATCTGTACAGTACCATGAGCAGTGGGCAAATGGATTGGCACTGCTGGCTGTTCCTTGCTTCAGGTCGTACTGAGCTAAATAACAAATGGGTGCACACTCTTGTTCCTGGGTGACGACAGTTTTAATGTTCAGACAATTCGGGCAGCAACAATCCCTTTCACATAGGAGATGAAATTCATTATCACCCCGTTTGGGGGCGAAAGCATCCGGGAGGAGCGAAACTTTGCACCAGGGGAACCACGCGATCAACCACGACCCCGTAAAGAAACCACTGGAGGAGTGGCAACGAAAAGCTATGTTTTTTTCTGTCCGCACTCAGCCACTTTCCCTTTAATTTTCGCTCCGGTAGAAGCCGGCCACCCGATACACATCCCCTGAAGCTGTTGCTGTCATCGCCCCGCGTTGCTTCAGGGGCTGAAAGCCAATTTCAGGGCTGGGGTGATGCACATGGCGATGACGCCATGATCTTCGGGCGCAGGAAATCAGGGCTCAAGGCTCTAGCACCGCCGCTGAATTCCTGCCCAATATGCGTGGTAAGGCATTTGCCCGGGGGCGCTAACAGGAGACACAAGTGCACCGAATTTCTAGCCCTAATATCAAAAAGATTCTGTACTAGCATTAAATAAGAAAGAACTTGCATTTATATAATGCCTTTCATGACCTCAGGATATTTCAAAAATGCTTAACAGCTAGTGAAGTACTTTTGAAAGCATAGTTACTGTTGTAATGCAGGAATTGTGGCAGGGTGGGCAGGCTGTACACTGTACATCAAGCATGGTGCTTTTGAAAACTTGGCTCCAAACCAGGCTGGAGTTATACTAAACGTGATGTGAAGCTACTAAAGGTGGTCTCACGCCTTCTAGTTTCTGTGCACTTGGGAGCCAGATTGCTTCCTGCTTTCCTATTGCATGTGCTTCGGAAGCCACTTCACACTATTTGCAGTATAACTGCAGTCCGGTACGCAGGCAAATTTAAAAAGCACACGGGCTGGCCCGTGGACAGACTTGGCATAGAATTATTCTAATAGTATGAGAAAGGGATTGTTGCTGTTCGCACTCTCTTAGCATTCGTGGTCCAGGAACTGGACATTAACACCAACTGTGATCTGGTTTCATTTAGCTGCTTAATGACAGGTATGGATAACATTTTAGCAGAGCTGTAAAAACCTGACGATTTGGAAACTTCTGTCATAAAGTGACCAAGATGATGTAGTCTGGCAGATTAATTCTGTTTAATGGCGTGTTCTGTTGTAATAGCTGGACCTGATGGTGTGGCTTAGGTTACAGATTTGGCTTCCCAGTTGGAGAACAAAATGTATCGAACAACTTAATGGGATCACTGCTTTTACTGGCTGTTATCTATCATAGTTTATTCAAATGAGAGATGATATACAAAGTCTCCGATATTTTTAAAACAGTCTTTGTTTAACAGATAAATGTAATTTTTTAAAAATACCACAACCTTGTTGTTCATTTTTCAAGAGAAGAGCCTCACTCTACAAACAATGCAAAATTTATCACCAGCTTGGCACACAGGAGAATACATAATGGACAATATATCTATTGCTCTGCATAATTAACTCATACGCATGAAAGAAAAATGCTGTGCTCGGTTAAACTGAGTAGACTCTGTACTACAGATTCTGGCTCCAAAATGATGAATTGAATTTACAATTACATAATATTTGAAACCCTCTCAAAAACATTACAGTCACATCCATAACACTTGTGAGTGGCAAAGGAGCACTCTCTGTAGATTGACCAGAGTGAAGGGTCATAACTAAAGGGTGTGCTTGATGCTCAGGACATCCATGTTGTACCTCTATAACCACACTTACAAACACTAGTACTAATTAGCTCCATCAGCAACTGAGAGATCACGCACTGGGTGAGAAGCTTTCTCCAAAGATGTTTAACGGTAACTGCACGTGTGTTCTAAATTCTCATTATTTAACTTTTCCTCCTGTTTCTCCACAGGTTTACCAACCAAACTTTATTTCATCAAAAGAATAGCTCCAGTCAGTTTTTTTTTAAAGCTTTCTAACATCTCTATTTATTGACTAGCAGCACTTCATCATATGTTACAACTACAATTCATCATCTTTAACACCGTCTTCTGAAGAGACTTGTTACTTTTCACGTCTACTCGTTGTGCCAAGCTGTCATATGTGATGTACTTATTTTAAAGTAGAGTTTTTCTTACTTCGGAGAACATAGAATGGATTATTACGGGACAAGACCAATATCATGGTAGATCATGTTCACAATAATATAGATGAAAAGAAAAAGTGCGAATGTTGTAAATCTGAAATAAAAACACAAATTGCCGGAGGTGCACAGCAGGTCAGTTAAAATCTAAAGAGATTCTCAGGTGAAACCCTGCACCAAATACCAGCTGAAACATTAACCCAATTTTCTCTCTTATTTGCTGTGTGGCTACAAAATGATGAATTAAACTATTTTAATATGGGAAACACTCTTGAAAACTAACCGTCCCATCCATGACACTTGTGAGTGGTAAGGGAGGATATATTTAGCCCAGACTAGAGGGGCTGAATGGCCTACTCCTGTTCCTGTGTTTCTACCTGGTTCCTATTACTGATCTGTTGTGCAGAATTATAGGCTGAAGATCATATAGGGATATCTGGGTACCCGATACTATTATAAATCTTGGCTTTCCCTGAGTTAATCTCTCTTAATTCAATCTTTCCCTGAGTTAATCTCTCTTAATTCAATCTTTCGTTCCCTCTCTTCGGCCGGAATTTTGTTTACCTGGGCAAGTCGGGTGTGGGTGGTCGTTGTGGTGGGTCGGGATCCCGTTCCCCATTTCATGCCACTCCTGCGATTAACTTTCCCTTAATGGGGCCTATTAAAGCAACCGTGTGCGATTCCAGCCCAATTAAATGGTGTGGGTCTGATGACATCATCGATGACTTATTTTTGTCATGTATGTAGACCATGTATACTAACTGTATAGTCACATAAGGTGTGCCACAAGAGGGGAGGGCACTGCGGTGGAAGACCTGAGGGTCACCTGCATAGGCGTGCAGAGCCCTGTATAAAAGGCTGCCCATAATACTTGTGCCTCACTCTGGAGTCACAATGGGCCCAAGTTTCCACATAATTTGCGCCTGATTTTTAGGAGCAACTGGTGGAGAACTGACTATCTTAGAAATCGCAATTCTCCACATTTTTTTTTCTGCAGTTCTAGTCAGGTAGAACAGTTCCACTTTGGAACAGAATTTTTTCTTCAAAAGGGGGCGTGTCTGGCCACTGACGCCTGATTTGAAAGTTTCCACAGTGAAAACGTACTCCAAACTAACTTAGAATGGAGCAAGTGAAGATTTTTGAAGAACTGAAAAAACCTGTTCTACACATTAAAAAAATCAGGCGCAGGTTACAAATTAGGCGCCCAGAACGAGGTGGGGGGGGAGGGGGGGGACGGGAAGTCATTAAATTCTAAAATAAATCCTTATTTATACTTCTACAAATATTATACAAATAAATCCAACCTGAATAAACATTTATAAGCAAAGAAAAGATTAAATAAACCATCTTCCTACCTGTGTGAAAGTGCTTCAGCCACGGAGCATTCTGCAGCCATTCGTTCCCGCGGAGCGGGGTGGTGGGGGGGGGGAAGGAAACAGCCGTTCGTTCCTGGGGGGGAGGGGGGGAAGGAGACAGTGAGGAGGCTGCAGGAAGCCTCAGTGCTGATGTGCTGATGGCAATGTGCTTTTATTAAAAAATGTTCAAAAATTAAACAGCTACAAAGAACTGCAAAAATGGCTGAGTGCCAATGTTTCCTTCACACTCGCGTGCGCGAATGCTCCAACGCGCACGCGCAGCGTTGCCGGCAGGAAAAAAAATAATTTAAATGGTACCCGCCCCCTCCCACTTACAAAATCGGCGCGAGTGTAGGCTCCGCCCCCCTGGGCGCCACGCCAAACAGACAAGGAGCTGCAAAGCGCTCCAGAATCGCGCGTTTTTTTTCCGGCGCCGTTTTAGGCGCGAAAAACGGGCGCCCAGCTCGGAGGGGCGCCCGTTTTTTATCGTGTGGAAACTTGGGCCCAATAAATGGGACTTATGTCACAACCGCTCAAGTACAATACTAGACCTTGTGGAGTAATTCATAAGAATATTAAAGACATAACAACTGGCGACGAGATTATGAACTTTCATGCAAAAATGACTAAGGTTGGTGCATTAGAAAAGTTCTCAGAGGGTGAAGATTGGGAAGCCTTTATGGAGTGACTCGACCAATATTTCATAGCAAACGACCTGGTAGGCGGTGATCTGGCCACGCTGGCGGATAAGCGCAGAGCTATCCTGTTGTCAGGGACTTGCTTGCACCAGAGAAAACAACGACCAAGTTATACGAGGAGCTGAAAGTGCTAATTCGGGACCAACTCAAACTGAAGGAGAGCATCCTCACGGCCAGGCATCGGTTTTATACACACCGCCGCCCCGAGGGTCAGGAAATCGCGAAGTACGCTGCTGGCCTCAGCAGGCTAGCAGGACCGTGTGAATTCAGCGCATCCCTCACCGATGCGTTGTGGGATGTCTTCGGAATTGGCATCGGTCATGAGGCCCTTCTTCACAGGCTACTATCTGCCGAAACCACCATCACTCTGCAGAAGGCCATCAGCATCAGCCAGGCGTTCATGACCTTAAGCTGCAGCTCCAAGCAGATGATGACTCACTCTCAGGACTCAAACCCAGCAAGTAATGTAAATAGAATGGCACCTTTCACAGGCAGAACTGTTGAAGGTGAATCTGCCCAGGGCAGAGCGTACAGGCCCCTGAGTCCTTAAACTCAGAGTCCGCCGAGGGGTGCAAACATGTCGAGTAGCACCATGTTGGCGTTGCGGAGGTAATCACAGGGCTCATCAGAGTCAGTTCAGAGACTATGCAAAGGCTGCAGCACAAAGGGCCACCTCCAGCGAATGTGCAAAAGAGCTGTGACTCACCACGTGGAAGAGGAGTCAGCAGATGGCTGTGAATCCAGCGCGGATTACGAGGAGATGGCTAGAGAGGTAGTTCAGTCCCAGGAAGAAGTTAATGGAGTATATACCTGCACCACAGATTGTCCTCCAGTGACAATGGAAGTCGAGATAAATGGAGTTCCAGTCTTCATGGAAGTGGACATGGGGGCGAGTCAGTCAGTAATGAGCCAGGAAGCCTTTGAGAGGCCATGGATCGATCAAGCTGAACGACCCAAGCTGGTCCCAGTTCAGGCAAAGCTGCGCACTACACCAAGGAACTGATATCAGTTGTTGGTAGTGCGGATATAAGTGTATCCCATGATGGCGCGGTGCACAATTTACCATTGTGGATTGTTTCAGGTGATGGACAAACGCTACTTGGAAGAAGATGGATGGGGAAGAATCATTGGAACTGGGAAGACTTCATCCCTCCAGCGATCGACGTCCCCCGTGCTCAGAGGCAGAGCAAGCCCCCACCTTCGGTTGGGCCAGGCACCGGAGAGCAGATCCGCGCAGCCCCCGAGGCACAGACCGCTCATCACGACTGAGCGGCGATGATCCGGCCTAGTTAACCCGAATGCATCTTCCCGGTTTCAGTGGCAGGACTCCTGGGGAGGAAGATTGGATCTGAGGGCGCCTTCCCAGCTTCAGTGGCAGAATCCCTGGGCAAGAAGATCGCGGCAGTCGACATCATGGACAGGGAAAAGATGGCTTCCAAACCACGAGGTGGCGCTAATGGAGCAACGACACGTAGTTCCACGCAAGGAAGATGATTAGTAGTAAGGCCATTTTAAAGGAGGCCAGCAACCTGCCATTTTTGAATGAACTGCTTGAAATTGGTAACCAATGTAAAAGTTCAGCTGTAACGAGCAAAATGTTGTTGAGCGATGTCGGGTGCAAATTACAATCAGCCAATGTAGCGAGCGAACACCTAATGGTCGTATACAGGTCCAGCGGGCTATAAAACCCATGTGATGAACTTGAATGCAACTTGCATGTAACGGGCCATCAGCATGATCTCTGTGTCGGGGGGGGGGGGGGGAATGGAGTAGTCATGGATTCACAACCAGAAACTACGGGGACCTCCACTGGCAACAAATCTCACCACCAACCCACTCAAGCTAGAAGCGACCCTCCAATGGTCAACCAGCAAGAGCAAAGCCCAGGTCACCGTCAATGTACGAGTCAATTTGCATTATAAAGACTCGGGGGGAAGTGATGTCATGTATGTAGACCATGTATACTAACGGTATAGTCACATAAGGTGTGCCACCAGAGGGCACTGCGGTGGGATCCCTGAGGGTCACCTGCATAGGTGTGCAGGGCCCAGTATAAAAGGCTGCCCACCATGCTTATGCCTCACTCTGGAGTTATAATAAATGGGACGAAGGTCACAACAGCTCAAGTACAATACTAGACCTCATGGAGTCATTCATAAGAGTATTGAAGACATAACAATTTTCAGCCAGGATATTTAAAGGAGCCTTGGCCACATTGCATTTGAAGGTTCATCTAGCATAGTGCAGTCACTGTGTGGAGCATTTCAGTGTTTCTAAGCCTTGAAAACATGGCTGCACAGAGGCAGAGGGCTGCACCAGGTTTTCAAATGACTCCCTCCATGTGCTTGTGGAGGGAGTGCGAGCACACAGGGAGGACGTCTTCCCTGCTGATGGGCGGAAGAGACCTCTACTGGAGATTGGCTGGACATAACAAGGAGGTGAACAGCAGGAATGTGGTCAGGAGGATCTGGGTGCAGTGCTGGAAACGTTTCAATGATTTCATTAGTTCAGGAAAGGTCAGTGAAAAGCCACACTCAACTTCATCCTGCTGTGCCTCTCATCACATCCCCATCACTCTGCCTTCCCAAGCCTACTCCTGCACATCCTTATTCACACCAACATACCTTGCATGTCCACCCATCCCTCTCTCTCTATGTAGATACTCACATCCCCATCTGACTAACCACCCCTCATACTCACCCTCATCCTATTACAATCATACCAGCTAACAACACAAGGAGGCCACTTGGCATTGTCACCCCACTCCATCGTAGTCACCTGCTAAAAATGTAACCCATCCATTCCTTACACTCATTCCATCACTCTCACTCAAAATTCTCTTCTTTCCCTCCTTGCAAGAGAAGAGAGCCCACAATAAGAGAGAGAGGGAGAGAACTGGAGATGGGTCTCCATCATTGGTGACGTTAACTGCAGCAGAGGAGGTCACCCTGGAAATAACAGGAGTCGCAGAGCTGCTGAAGATGGGAGAGAGAGAGAGGGAGACCTCTCAGCAATCTGGTGACAGAATTACATCTCATACAGTCACATGGCATACGGCAGTCACTCATATGGGGGCTGATGTCAGCAGTCAGTGAATGTTCATCATGTGCATAATGATATCATTACCCATTCTTGATACGACATTTCCAAATTATCCCTTTTCTCTCCCACAGGTCCATCAAGAGCCATCCCCTCCTCCTCCCCCGCAAACTGTCCAGGAGGAAGAGGAAGATGACTCCTCAGAGGTGCCTCCAGCCTCTGAGGGTGCACCGTCACCAGACATAAGCGCCAACACAGATACACACACCTCGGTGGGTCCCAGGCGAGATAGAGTAGTTTTGTCACCTGTTGTGTCACAAGTCACAAGTGAGCAAGAGGAGATGGTGGAGTCAGGGCCAGCAGTGTAGACTCCTCGCTGGAGGATGCAGGATGCTCCCAGCTCTGCTCAGCTGCAGATGCTGAGCCTCGGGGGCCATCCAGAAAGAGGGCGATCCTGGAGATGCAGGAAGAAGTGTAGGGGGCTCTGACAGGTTTTGCGAGCGTGATGCCTGCAAATGTGCAGAGAATGGAGGAGTCCATCTCCAACATGAGCAGCAGCATGTCGCAGGTGATGGGGAAGATATATTCTTCCATGAAAAGGATGGCCACCTGCATGAAGCGGCTAATGTGCCACTCACAGGAGCACATGGTGTCTATGGAGAATAGATGGCAGAGGCTCTATTGGAGGGATGTCATCGTAGGCTTGGGTCCTCATGGTCACACTGCTGTGCAGCAAGGTGCTCCCCAGCTCCGTGCTAGCAGGAAAGTGTGGGTGGCCCATGAGAGGGATGATAAAAGGGGTCAGAGGGTCTAGTAAGGAGGAGGAACTGAGGGAAATCTTTATTAGTCGGGAAATTGTGTTGGGGAAATTGATTGGATTGAAGGCCGATAAATCCCCAGGGCCTGATGGACTGCATCCCAGAGTACTTAAGGAGGTGGCCTTGGAAATAGCGGATGCATTGACAGTCATTTTCCAACATTCCATTGACTCTGGATCAGTTCCTATGGAGTGGAGGGTAGCCAATGTAACCCCACTTTTAAAAAAAGGAAGGAGAGAAAACAGGGAATTATAGACCGGTCAACCTGACCTCAGTAGTGGGTAAAATGATGGAATCAATTATTAAGGATGTCATAGCAGCGCATTTGGAAAGAGGTGACATGATAGGTCCAAGTCAGCATGGATTTGTGAAAGGGAAATCATGCTTGACAAATCTTCTGGAATTTTTTGAGGATGTTTCCAGTAAAGTGGACACGGGAGAACCAATTGATGTGGTATATTTGGACTTTCAGAAGGCTATCGACAAGGTCCCACACAAGAGATTAATGTGCAAAGTTAAAGCACATGGGATTGGGGGTAGTGTGCTGACGTGGATTGAGAACTGGTTGTCAGACAGGAAGCAAAGAGTAGGAGTAAATGGGGACTTTTCAGAATGGCAGGCAGTGACTAGTGGGGTACCGCAAGGTTCTGTGCTGGGGCCCCAGCTGTTTACATTGTACATTAATGATTTAGACGAGGGGATTAAATGTAGTATCTCCAAATTTGCGGATGACACTAAGTTGGGTGGCAGTGTGAGCTGCAAGGAGGATGCTATGAGGCTGCAGAGTGACTTGGATAGGTTAGGTGAGTGGGCAAATGCATGGCAGATGAAGTATAATGTGGATAAATGTGAGGTTATCCACTTTGGTGGTAAAAACAGAGAGACAGACTATTATCTGAATGGTGACAGATTAGGAAAAGGGGAGGTGCAACAAGACCTGGGTGTCATGGTACATCAGTCATTGAAGGTTGGCATGCAGGTACAGCAGGCGGTTAAGAAAGCAAATGGCATGTTGGCCTTCATAGCGAGGGGATTTGAGTACAGGGGCAGGGAGGTGTTGCTACAGTTGTACAGGGCCTTGATGAGGCCACACCTGGAGTATTGTGTACAGTTTTGGTCTCCTAACTTGAGGAAGGACATTCTTGCTATTGAGGGAGTGCAGCGAAGATTCACCAGACTGATTCCCGGGATGGTGGGACTGACCTATCAAGAAAGACTGGATCAACTGGGCTTGTATTCACTGGAGTTCAGAAGAATGAGAGGGGACCTCATAGAAACGTTTAAAATTCTGACGGGTTCAGACAGATTAGATGCAGGAAAAATGTTCCCAATGTTGGGGAAGTCCAGAACCAGGGGTCACAGTCTAAGGATAAGGGGTAAGTCATTTAGGACCGAGATGAGGAGAAACTTCTTCACCCAGAGAGTGGTGAACCTGTGGAATTCGCTACCACAGAAAGTTGTTGAGGCCAATTCACTAAATATATTCAAAAGGGAGTTAGATGTAGTCCTTACTACTAGGGGGATCAAGGGGTATGGCGAGAAAGCAGGAATGGGGTACTGAAGTTGCATGTTCAGCCATGAACTCATTGAATGGTGGTGCAGGCTCGAAGGGCTGAATGGCCTACTCCTGCACCTATTTTCTATGTTTCTATGTTTTTCTACGGTGAGAGGGGACATGGATGTGGGTGTTCCTCTCAAAGCGCTCACACTTTCCTCCCATTACCTCCCCATCAGTCAGAGCCCCAGATGCCTCCTCGGATTGTGATGGCCAAGTCTGCCCCTGCACAGTCGCAGGAAGAGCAGACTTTGGCGGGGCCATCACAGGCTCCAAAGACCCAGAGGATTTCCGCAAAAAGTGTGTAAGCAGCCGCAGCAGGGAAGTGAGCAGGCTGCCTCTACCTCTGCTCAAGCCATAGGGGTTGCACCTCATAGAAGCACGCGTAAGAGAAAGATGACACACAAGTCGGTGCACAAGGATAGCCACTTGGGTGTTTTAATAACTATGTTAAACTTCCGTTACTCTAATGTCAGATTATTAGAGTAAACTAGCAAGAACTATAAAAACAGACAGTAAGAGCTTCTACAAGTATATAAAAAGGAAGAGAGTAGATAAAGTAAACATTGGTCGTTTAGAGACTGTGGGCCCAAATTTGGCCCACCCGTTTTTTCGGCGCACTCACTGGAGATGCGCCGACTTCCTAGGGTGAAAACAGTGCCGAAAAGATCTCCCCTGATTCTGGCTGCTCTGTGGCCTCTCCCATGGCTTGGCGCGGCATGGTCTGTCCATTAGGAGGCGGAACTAGGGCCCTGTGCGACAAACAGTGCCGGCAGCTCAACGCATGCGCACTGGAGGTTTCGCGCAATAGCTCCTGCCCCCAGTCGGAGGTGAAGTCCCTTGGAGAAGTCCTCGGAGAAATGCAGTCGTTCGGAGAAGTCCTCGAAGTCAGCCCTCGGAGAAGTCCAGTCCTCAGAGAAGTCCAGTCCTCAGAGAAGTCCTGCCCTCGGAGAAGTCCAGCCCTCGGAGAAGTCCAGCCCTCAAGAGAGTAGGAGTCGGAGAGAGAGTCGGAGAGGAGTTGGAGTCGGCCCACTGACTTCCCGGGCCGAGTTAGGAAGGTAGGAATTAAGTTTTATTTTTTATTTATTATTGATGGTTTTTATGCTTCTTGAATGTTGTTGTGAAGGTATTTAGTGCTTTGCAAGGTCCTCTCCGCTTCCCTTCCCCCGCTATCTCTGGCTACCTGTGCTGATTTCTTAACTCTCTGCAAGGGTTTTCTGTGCGGCCACAAGTGGTTACATACGCTGGCCTAAGTTAGTTTGGAGCAACTATTAGCTGTCCAAACTGGCTTAAATGGCCAAAACAGGCGTAGGTGGCTGGTAATGCCCCCTTTTTAAAAAAAAATCCAAACTAAAAAAAAATCCTAACCACCTCGCTTACACTGGCGCAAATTAAATGTGCAGAATGTGTATTTTTAAGATACTCCACAAAAATCACGTTGCTCCAAAAAAAATGGAGCAACTCCTGGGCAATTTTAGGGTCCAAGATTGGGGAATTAATAATGGGAAACAGGGAAATGGCAGAGACTTTGAACAAATATTTTGTATCTGTCTTCACGGTGGAAGACACTAAAAGCATCCTAATAGCAGGTAATCAAGCGGCAAAAGAGAGGGCGGAACTTAAGACAAACAGTATCATTAGAGAAAAAGTACTAGGCAAACTAATGGGACTGAAGACTGACATTTCCCTTGGACCAGATGGCCTACATCCTAGGGTCTTAAAAAAAGTGGCTGCAGAGGGAGTGGCTGCATTGGTTGTAATCTTCCAAAATTTCCTAGATTCTGGGGCGGTCCCAGCGGATTGAAAAACCGCAAATGTAATGCCCCTATTTAAAAAAGGAGGCAGACAGAAAGCAGAAAACTATAGGCCAATTAGCCTAACATCTGTCATTGGGAAAATACTGGAATCCATTATTAAGAGACGAGTAGCAAGACGTTTAGAAAATCATAATACTATCAAGCAGAGTCAACATGGTTTTATGAAAGGGAAATCGTGATTGGCAAATTTATTAGAGTTCTTTGAGGATTTAACGAGCAGGGTGGATCAAGGGGAACCAATAGATGTCGTGTATTTGGATTTCCAAAAGGCATTCGATAAGGTGCCACATAAAAGGTTACTGCGCAAGATATGAGCTCACGGGGTTGGGGGTAATATATTAGCACGGATAGAGGATTGGCTAACGAACAGAAAACAGAGAGTAGGGATAAATGGTTCATTCTCTGGTTGGCAACCAGTAACTAGTGGACTGCCGCAGAGATCATTGCTGGGACCCCAACTATTTACAATCTATATTAACGACTTGGAAGAAGAGACTGAGTGTAACGTAGCCAAGTTTGCTGATGATGCAAGGATAGGTGGGAAAGCAAATTGTGAGGAGGACACAAAGGGGCTGAAATTGCCACTCTCCTTAAGGCCTGTTACCACCACAAATCGGCGGCCACACTGCGGAGTGGAATGGCCGCTATCTTTTTGTGGAATGGCCGTTGCTAGTCCAATTGCCCTCCCGAGTTTTCCCGGCAGTGCCCCGATCCTCCCCTACCACTCCGCTGCTGCTGATCCATGTTAAGCGCGTCATCACCGTGCGCACCGCGGATCTAATACCCCGCCCCCCACCCCCCCCCCCCCCCGACTGCGACATTCCCCTCTGAAAATCTCCGGCCCACCCGGCAGTATCAAAACCTGTTTTTTGCCGGTGGTACAGTGAGGCTGTGGCCTTCTGCAACGGAGGTGCGGCTTCCCTTAAAGGGGAGGACGCACTGCCGCTGCCGCCATGTTTTATCTTTTGTCAGCTGATTGCCATGTCCCCGGGTTCGGCCGGGTCACCAACAGACAGCCTGGCACCCCAGAAGGGGTGCCAGGCCACTGGCCTGGCCGAAACCGTCCCTGGTGGCCCAGTGGGCCGAAGTTTTAAAATCGCGGAGGCGCTCCCCTTTGTGAAGGGGGGGCCGTGATGACATGGGCACCGAGATCACGTAATCGCGGCGGTCACTCCGCACTGCCCCCTAACTTCTGCCCCTCAGGTGTTGTCACCGCCCCCATTAAGAGCGACTTCCGGAGCCAAGGAAAAAAAAACAACAAAGAGCGGAATGTCGCTCAAGAGGCGACCTGTACCACAGCTGCAGTAAAAACCATCAAAACAGGGTGGGAGTGCCCAATTTCGGGCGGGGGGAAGGGGACAATTTCTATCCAAATGAGTCTGCAAAGGGATATAAATAAGTTAAGTGAGTGGGCAAAAATTTGGCAGATGGAGTATGATGTGGGAAAATGTGAGGTTATCTACTTTGGTAGGAAGAATAGAAAAGTAGAATATTATTTAAATGGTGACTACAGAATACTGCAGTAGAGAGGGATCTGGGTGTCCTCATACATGAAACACAAAGTTAGTATGCAGGTACAGCAAGTAATCAGGAAGGCAAATGGAATGTTGGCCTATATTGCAAGGGGGATGGAGTATAAAAGTAGGAAGGTCTTGCTACAACTGTACAGGGCGTTGGTGAGACCACACCTAGAGTTTTGGTTTCCATATTTAAGGAGGGATATATTTGCATTGGAGGCAGTTCAGAGAAGTCCACTAGGTTGATTCCTGAGATGAAAGTGTTGTCTTATTATGAAAGGTTGAGCAAGTTGGGCCTATACTCATTGGAGTTTAGAAGAATGAGAGGTGATCTTATTGAAACATATAAGATTCTGAGGGGGCTTGACAGGGTAGATGAAGAGAGGATGTTTCCCCTCGTGGGGGAATCTAGAACTAGGGGGCATAGTTTCAGAATAAGGAGTCGCCTATTTAAAACTGAGATGAAGAGGAATTTCTTCTCTCAGAGGGCCGTGAATCTTTGGAATTCTCTACCCCAGAGAGCGCTGGAGGATGGGTCATTGAATATTTTCAAGGTGGAGATAGACAGATTTTTGAACTACATGGGCATCAAAGGTTATAGGGAACAGGTAGGAGAGTGGAGTTGAGGCCAAGATCAGATCAGCCATGACCATATTGAATGGCGGAGCAGGCTCAAGGGGCCAAATGGCCTGCTTGAATTCTTATTTCTTATGTTCTTATGTCACATATTAAACTATTTCATTTCATTAATTTTGTCTGCAACTTTGGAAATGGCTTAGTGAGTTGGAGTGAATGGTGAGACATAACGTCACCTCCAGCAATGGTGGTCAGTGCGAAAGGAATGGATTGATCATTGTAGGTATACGTTATGGTGTTGCTGTGGGTGATGAGAACCTGGCACAGCATGTGGCAGCCATATGGGTGTGATACCTGAAGTTAAATAAATCTGGTCATGATGAGCCCATACCTGACATCGTGGGTAGCAATGTGCTCGGGTGCTGGTGGGATCTGGACTGCAGATTCCTTCTGCTCCTCCTACTCGTCTTTCAGCTGATGCTCCTCCTCCTCCTCCTTCAAAGAGGCTGTGGGCTCAGAGCCTTGCTCCTCATGCTGCGCTAATCCTCGTTGCTATGTGATGTTGTACAGGGCACAGCAGACCACGATGATTCTGGAGACCCTGGCTGGTGTGTATTGAAGGGCTCCCCCAGATCTGTCAAGGCATCTGAAGCGCATTTTCAGCATGACTATTGGTTGCTCTGTGACAAATCTGGTGGGCTTTCATTATATCTCTCCTGGGCCTCGGTACTTGGCCTCCTCATGAGCCATGTCTTCAGTAAATAGCCTTTGTTTGCAAGCCGCCAGCCGGTAAGTGTGTTTGAAGGTGTGAAGAGCCGAGGGAGGGTGGACCGGGCTTTTAAAAGAAAAGCCCGCTTCCTTCCCAGCTTTTTTTTAACGAGCCTGCTCCTGTAGCGAACCAGAGGCGTGTATGCGCAGAACGCTTCTACGCAGCTTCTGCTTCATTGGCAGCAGTCGCATCCCTCTTTTAAACAGATGCAAACACAGCCCAAAATAGTCAGCATGCTTAACATGTTTTAAGCAGCACCTTTGTAATTGACGTCTATGGTAGTGGCAAATGCCCCGCGCTATTTGCCCGATACAGGCGACTATCCATGTTGAGCATGGACGGTGTAAGTAGTGGGGACTGGAGTGTAAATATAGCTGTACACCAGACAGGGCACTGTCTTTTTAAAGCAGCGAATGTTGCTTCTAAATATTGGAAGGAAGTCTGCGTACAACGGGCGAACTGATTTGCTTAGATTGCATTGACACATCAGATTAGTTTACCAATACATTTTGCTGAGGAGGGCGGTGAAGGTTTTGGCGGTCGGGGCGGGGGGGGGGGGGGGTGGTGGTAACAGGATGTGGGTTTATTCCCAAAGTTGCCAATGTGACAAGTTGTAAATCTCAGCTGGGCTGTTAAAGGGAGGCAGCCGACGGAGCCAAGCTGCTTTGCCAGCCAGACATGATAAAATTTGTCACCACAGGTCATTTTTCTTGCACTTCTTATGAATTGGTTCTTGAGTAACATATGCAAACATTTGGAAGCTCGACTCTTGACTGGAGACTGTTATCTCGACCTCAGAGGGGTAAAAGGGTACAGAGGAGATTAAGGGGAGGCCTAATACAGGTATTCAAAATTATGGGGGTTTTTGATAGAGCAAGTAGGCAGAAACTGTTTCCTCAGGCAAGTGGGTCGGTAACCAGAGGTCATAGATTTAAAATAATTGTCAAAAGAACTCGAGGGGAAATGAAGAGCAATGCCTTCATGCAGAGGGTTAAGATCTGGAATGCACCACCTGAAAGGGTGGTGGAATCAGATTCCATAGTCACTTTCAAAAGGCAATTGGACATGTATTTGAGGAGGACTAATTTGCAGGATTATGAGAAAAAAGCTGGGATGTGGGATTAAATTGGACAGCTCTTTCAAAGAGCCAGCACAGGCATGATGGGCTGAATGGCCTCCTTCTGTGCTGTAGGATTCTATGGGCTAGCAATTTGAAAAGTGGAAATAGTAGCGCCAGGCGCTAATCATTCTCTCCTCCAGCGATATTCAGTTTTAGCGCTCCAAGAGGGATGCGGAGCATTAATCTTATGCTAACCACTTCTCTTAGAGTGCTAAAGTCCGAGAGCGGGGTAGTAGCGGCAGAGCGCTGAACCATTTAAAGCACATTGGTAACAGCATCAGAGGCTGCTTCCCTCACATAAAGGGAAGGGCCAATGCTGCTGCACAAGCTATTTGTCAGCAGTTGTGTTTTGCAAGGTGACCTGCGCGACTGCCATTACAGACCCAAACTCTCTCACAAAGTGGAGGGCTTGGACATCTTGCCCCAGTGAAACATGGAAAACTTTGCGCAGGTACCAGACTGGTGCAAATAATAAAGGTTGCGGTCGGTGAAAAACAATCTCTTTAATTACCGCTCCCCAAGTGGCCAGCCGAGTTCACAACGCCTCCTCTTCCTGCCGTTGTTGACGCCCGGCGATACAGCAGGGAACAGGAGTCAATTTCACATCCGGGGCAGTAACGGGGGGGGCTGCGCCATTTATGACATCACGATCTGCGAAGTGCAAGAGGCCCAGGCAGTAAGTGTTAGCATGAGCGCCAAACTGGACCTGAAGTTCGCGGGCATCGCTAAATTCGCCGTGCCCAGACGTTAATCCCTTAGTGCCCTGCTAGTGCCCCCAAGACGCTAATCGGAGGCACTAACCTATTGAATTTCTAGCCCCTACAATTTTGTTGTTCTCATGGTTTTTCATCTGTGAAGGCCCTTACTGCTGCCTTAATACATCAGCTGTTAAATATGCAGCCATTGAATTGCTTTATTTATCTCATTTCAGTTGCTGTTTGTTATTTAATTTTCTGGATTTGCCCTGATGCATTTGCTCTATATTCTTCTATATTTCCAGTCTTCCGCCTTCACTGTTTCTTGAAACCATTTATAAAAATAAAAATTCCTGTGTGGTTATTCCAAACTCCCTATTAGGTTTAATAATATTTTCTCTTTCTCAATGTTCTTTTCATCTCTCAAGTATATTTGCAAAAGCTTTTCGTTTTAATTTGTATTTTCCCTTTCCGTTTGATTTTCCACTTGTTAATCTTATTTTTGCTTGCCGCCACCCTCCTGTTTGAATCGCTTCACTCAGGTATGCACCTGTCACTGCACCAAAACGACTCCAACCAAAGTCACAACTGATCTCCTCTGTGACTGTGACCATGATGGACTATCCCTCCTCATCCTCTGCTACTCCACTGCGCTCTATGACATGGTTGACCACACCATTTTCCTCCAACACCGCTCCTCTGTTGTCAGCTCAGTGGGACTGCCCTTGGTTGGTTCCATTCTTACCAGACCATCCCCAGCAGCAGCTTCTCTTCCTGCCCACCTCTTTGACCAAGCTTTAGCGGCCCCTCTTAATATTTCCTTGTTTGGGCTGGTGCCCATTTTTAAAAACAATCTACCTCTGAAAAGCACAGATGCATCACACAGGTCACTGATGACATGTTTAACATGTGAACTTTGCCACTGATGAAGCTAATGTTACTGAGCGGGCGCTCGGCTTTGTGGCTCTGGCTGGCTTCCCATGGGTGCAGGGCATCATTGACTGCACACATGTGGCCATCAGGGCACCCCCACACCACCCAGGAGTGTTTGTGAACTGCAAGGGCTTCCACTCTCAATGTGCAGCTGGTCGGCAACCATAGGAAGATCATCATGCATGTGTGCGCAAAATCCTATGGCAGCTGTCATGACTCTTTCATCCCGCGCCAGTCCATCCTCCCTCAGCTCTTCGCGCCACCAAATACACTTATCGGTTGGCTGCTTGGAGACAAAGGCTATCCACTGAAGACATGCCTCATTGTACCCTTGACGAGGCCAAGCTATGAGGCTCAGGAGGGCTACAATGAAAGCCACATGTCCACCAGATGTTTCATAGAGCAAACAATAGTCATGCTGAAGATGTGCTTCAGATGCCTTGACAGATCTGGTGATGCCCTTCAGTACAGACCAGCCAGGGTCTCCAGAATCATCGTAGTCTGCTGCATGCTGCACCACACAGCGCAGCAGCGAGGATTGGAGCTGCAAGAAGAGCAAGGTACAGAGCGCACAGCCTCTTCAGAGGAGGAGGAAAAGCATCAGCTGGAAGACGAGGAGGAAGAGCAGGAGGAACCTGAGGTCCAGATGCCAGTAGCACCGGAGCACATTGCTGCCCGTGAGGCCAGGGATGGCCTTATCATGGCCAGATTTACTTAACTTCCTGCATTACACCATATGCCTGTCAAATGTTGTACCAGGTTCTCTCCCCCTGCCACCACAACATCACCATAAAGCTGTTATGGGCTAGCACCTCCACTTTGGAGCTTAGCGCCTAAAAATGGGCGTTATTTCCGGCGTGGGCGGTAAAAAAGGGTTTTCAGATCGCCGGCTTCTCGCCCATTCTCAAAACACCTAGTTTACATTTTTGAAAATGGGCGTTATCACGAGCAATATCAAATGGGCGGTAGCGTTAAATTTTTCTGACCTTCTGCTGTAAAGTGTGGCTGTCCTTAGCAACGGCATGGCAACGCTCGATTCCCGCGATCCATGAGGTCAAGGGTCACCATGACATACGCAGAAGAGGAGCCAGAGAGAGAGGAAGCTCAGAGGGACTGAAGGCGTGGCTGGGTGTGGTGTGGCTGCTTTGGGAATAAGGAGGGAGACTTCAGAGCTTCACAGCAAGTAGGCAAACAAAAAGTAGCTGTTAATAGCCACATATTTGACCGAATTTGGCCATAATGGAGGGAGAGGAGGAGGCGACACAGCACACTGTCACTGGAGAGAGCAGTGAGCTGGGAGAGGAGCACATTGGAGGCCGCAAAAGAGCGAGGAGGTTCTCGGATGAGGCAAATGCCTCCCTCCTGCAGGAGATCGAGTCACGCTGGGGTAATTTGACACAGGGACGGCGTGGGAAGCCCACCCCAAAGGCCTATCAGAGGATATGGACCTAGATAGCAGAGGTGGTCTCGTCAGCAACCAACAATGTGCGTGAGGGCAACCAATGCCGCAAACGATGGAACGACCTTGTGGGATCCGCAAGAGTAAGTATTACATTGATTTACATGTACTTACGTATTTATATAATTTGATTTGAATATAACATAAGAACATAAGAATTAGGAACAGGAGTAGGCCATCTAGCCCCTCGAGCCTGCTCCGCCATTCAAAAAGATCATGGCTGATCTGGCCGTGGACTCAGCTCCACTTACCCGCCCGTTCCCCGTAACCCTTGATTCCCTTATTGGTTAAAAATCTATCTATCTGTGATTTGAATACATTCAATGAGCTAGCCTCAACTGCTTGCTTGGGCAGAGAATTCCACAGATTCACAACCCTCTGGGAGAAGAAATTCCTTCTCAACTCGGTTTTAAATTGGCTCCCCCGTATTTTGAGGCTGTGCCCCCTAGTTCTAGTCTCCCCGACCAGTGGAAACAACCTCTCTGCCTCTATCTTGTCTATCCCTTTCATTATTTTAAATGTTTCTATAAGATCACCCCTCATCCTTCTGAACTCCAATGAGTAAAGACCCAATCTATCATCATAAGGTAACCCACTTATCTCCGGAATCAGCCTAGTGAATCGTCTCTGTACCCCCTGCAAGGCTAGTATATCCTTCCTTAAGTAAGGTGACCAAAACTGCACGCAGTACTCCAGGTGCGGCCTCACCAATACCCTATACAGTTTCAGCAGGACCTCCCTGCTTTTGTACTCCATCCTTCTCGCAATGAAGGCCAACATTCCATTTGCCTTCCTGATTACCTGCTGCACCTGCAAACTAACTTTTTGGGATTCATGCACAAAGACTCCCAGGTCCCTCTGCACCGCAGCATGTTGCAATTTCTCCCCATTCAAATAATATTCCCTTTTACTGTTTTTTTTCCCAAGGTGGATGACCTCACATTTTCCGACATTGTATTCCATCTGTCACACCTTAGCCCATTCGCTTAACCTATCCAAATCTCTTTGCAGCCTCTCTGTGTCCTCTACACAACCCGCTTTCCCACTAATCTTTGTGTCAACTGCAAATTTTGTTAAACTACACTCTGTCCCCTCTTCCAGGTCATCTATGTATATTGTAAACAGTTGTGGTCCCAGCACCGATCCCTGTGGCACACCACTAACCACCGATTTCCAACCCGAATAAGACCCATTTATCCCGACTCTCTGCTTTCTGTTAGCCAGCCAATTCTCGATCCATGCTAATACATTTCCTCTGACTCCACGTACCTTTATCTTCTGCAGTAACCTTTTGTGTGGCACCTTATCGAATGCCTTTTGGAAATCTAAATACACCACATCCATCAGCATACATCTATCCACCATGCTTGTTATATCCTCAAAGAATTCCAGTAAATTAGTTAAACATGATTTCCCCTTCATGAATCCATGTTGCGTCTGCTTGATTGCACTATTCCTATCTAGATGTCCCGCTATTTCTTCCTTAATGATAGCTTCAAGCATTTTCCCGACTACAGATGTTAAACTAACCGGCCTATAGTTACCTGCCTTTTGTTTGCCCCCTTTTTTAAACAGAGGCGTTACATTAGCTGCTTTCCAATCTGCTGGTACCTCCCCAGAGTCCAGAGAATTTTGGTAGATTATAACAAATGCATCTGCTATAACTTCCGCCATCTCTTTTAATACCCTGGGATGTATTTCTTCAGGACCAGGGGACTTGTCTACCTTGATTCCCATTAGCCTGTCCAGCACTACCTCCCTAGTGATAGTGATTGTTTCAAGGTCCTCCCTTCCCACATTCCCGTGACCAGCAATTTTTGGCATGGTTTTTGTGTTTTCCACTGTGAAGACCGAAGCAAAATAATTGTTTAAGGTCTCAGCCATTTCCACATTTCCCATTATTAAATCCCCCTTCTCATCTTCTAAGGGACCAACATTTACTTTAGTCACTCTCTTCCGTTTTATATATCGGTAAAAGCTTTTACTATCTGTTTTTATGTTTTGCGCAAGTTTACTTTTGTAATCTATCTTTCCTTTCTTTATTGCTTTCTTAGTCATTCTTTGCTGTCGTTTAAAATTTTCCCAATCTTCTAGTTTCCCACTAACCTTGGCCACCTTATACGCATTGGTTTTTAATTTGATACTCTCCTTTATTTCCTTGGTTATCCACGGCTGGTTATCCCTTCTCTTACCGCCCTTCTTTTTCACTGGAATATATTTTTGTTGAGCACTATGAAAGAGCTCCTTAAATGCACAACTGCCTCTGAAAGATAAGGAAAGGTTAATGTATCCGGCAAGAGTCTGAAATGCAATGTCAACCTGTCTTGTTCTTAGATGCTGACTAATCCATGATGCATTTCCAGTATTTTCTGATCTTTACGTATACAAATATCCTCACAAATCTTGCACCTGAAAAAGCAGATGCAGAACCTACTTTTACAGGTGCAAGTTTTTTAAAACACACAAAACCATATAAAAATAAAGTTATGAAAACATATTTTATTGTTAAAAACCCTCCCCACAATGGTAAGTTTATTTTAAGGCATAATTAAAAAACTTTTTTAAAAATCGTGGAAATATTTTTTTTATAAGACATTAATAACTTTAATTTAAACGAATCTTAAATATGTAGTGTATAATTTCTATTTTTTATTAGAATTCTGGGTGTTGGGAGGTGGGTAGTTTCTCATTCATAGCAATAGGAGCTTCGGACTTACGAAACTCCTATTACTATGAATGAGAATATACTATACCTGATTGGCTGCCCAGAGCCATGTGACTCCAGCTCCAGGCCTGCGCACGTCCCGACGTGCACGCACTGCGAAGCGCAGCAAGAGGAGGCCTGTGCATCGGAAAGTCGAGCGGGGGCAGCAGCTTCAGGTAGGTGCGTATTTTATCTCTAAAATCTAGTCGAACACCCGCGGGAAGGAGAAAGCAGAATTTCTGGGCCATTGTCTTTGGCCTTGAAGTTATTTCATAGGATTATAGAGAAACTCCTCTCTGTTATTTTAGCAGAGTCGTTAACTGTTTAACATAAATTGGATAACTCCCTCTAAAATAACTGAGAATGAAGTTTCAAACTAATGTGTTAAGCTTTTTTCTGCTACTATCAGAATTGATGAAGGGTCATCGACTGCCTGGTGTATATGGTAGTCTTCAAATAGGGTCTTACATTTTATCTGCTTACTTCCACAGCTAACATAGTTACCTACTGAGTTTGGCTCCTTTATGATTCCACTTTGTTTGTCGCTGATGACTATCAGCCAGTTCCAAGGCTTAAGTTCCCTGGTCTGACTCATAGCACTGGGGAACCTAGACCTTTATTTGACCTTTACTAGTTGTTCTTATAGGTGTCCGCTGACAGCCTCCGAGTCAGAAGCTGGTGGCTTCAGGCCCCATTCCTGATATTTCATCACATAATCACTACTGCAAAACGTCTGTTTTGTTGGGGGAAATTAATAAAGGCTGACAGCCTTTATCTTCTTTAAGCCTTTCTCCCCTCAAAATGTCAGACTCCAATCTCCTCATACCATCACAGCCCAATTCCCTCCATCTCCTACTTCAATCCTACCAGATCCCAAGACCTTTCCTCAATCATCCCAGACCTTCACACTCCCCTCCCAAATACTTCCCAATCGTGTGAATTCTCTCCTGCTCCCACACTAGGGTTGCCAACTCTGGTTGGACATATTCTTTGGAGGTGTCATCACATGACCTCCTGCCTCCAACAGCCCCGCCCCCACACTCCTGCCGATGGTCACCCAACATGTCCATACTGGAAAGTGAACAGACACTTCATTACATGAGTGGATCATTCTTGGCTGTCAGTCAAACAGCCTTTTTCCCACATTCAATATTTTTATAATTAGTAAACAAAAGTGTTCAAAGAAAATTGAAAAAAAAACATAATTTTTTACTTCCCCAATGATTTTACTCCTGGGTTGCTTGCAACAGTACCCTCCACTTACCTGGATGAGTGCAGCTCCAATAACACTCAAGAAGCTCGTCACCATCCTGGACAAAGCAGCCTGCCTGATCTGCATCCCATCCATCTCCTTAAACATTCACTCCCTCCATCACCAGCGTACTGTGGCTGCAGTGTGTACCATTTACACGATGCCCTGCAGCAACTCACCACGGCTTCTTCAGCAGCACCTCCCAAACCCACGACCTCTACCACCTAGAAAGACAAGGGCAGCAGGCGCATGGGAATGCCGTTACCTTCAAGGTCCCCTCCAAGTCACCAGGGTACCAAGCAATCCATTAAAAACATACAAAGAAATTGAGGAGCTTCTCACACTGTGGAGATATTCATTCAGCTTTACAATATTCTGTGTAATAAAAACATAACTTTACTTATTTACTGGCTCTGATTATATTGCACATTGCATAGCATAAAACAAGGTATCCTCTAGCTTATTGTATATACACACACGATACTCTGTTTTATGCCATGTAATCATAGGAACATAGGAGAACAGGAGCAGACCATTCAGCCCCTCGAGCCTGTTCTACCATTCAATTAGATCCTCACTGATGTGTATCTTAACTCCATCTACCTGACAATTTGCAATATAATCAGCACAGTGAATAAGTAGAATATATAGTCCAGCATTTGTATTAACGAGTTACTAGAATATATTAAGAAATTTTAAAAATATATAATTAAAATACTTCCTTCCTATACTATACTATAGTTGCAATAGACATGGGTTTCTTCAATATTGACAGAACACAATCCATAAAATGTGCTTCATCTTATTTTAATTCATAACATGCTAAAAGGTACTGTCGTGTGCTGCAACCTAACTGGAGTTACCACAGCAGGAGACTAACTTGGCCATTGAGGAGTTAAAAATGCTTTGTGTCATTTATTCAAAAGTCATTGTAACCCATGTATAAACTGACTTAAGTTGTACACCGTGAGAGCATTGTCCACTAGGTGGTGAACTTGTGGGAGACACTCCTAACCTGGACTTTCAGGTATAAAAGGGGAAGCTCCAACCACCTTCATCACTTCAGTGCTGGCTAATGAAGGTAACTGGTCACAGAGTGGTCTTTTCTCAAGTATGGGCCTCGTGTGCATTTATACTGTATAGTAAGGACATATTATTGGCGACGAGAAACTGGGATTTAAACCACGCGATCATGGCCACTAGCAGCACAGACGAGAGGTACTGTGTTGGTGATGATTGGGACGATTTTATTGAGAGACTACAGCAAAGTTTCGGCACTAAGGAATGGCTGGGACAGGATTCGGCCGACAAACGCAGGGCTCATCTCCTGACGGTTTGTGGATCCAGGACGTACTCCCTGATGAAGGACCTTCTAGCGCCAGAGAAGCCGACGGACAAGACTTTTGAAGAGCTCAGTAAGTTGATCAGGGAACACTTTAAACTGGCGAGCAGCATGCACATGGCGAGACACCGGTTTTACACGCACCGGCGGCGAGAAGGGCAAAGTGTTCCAGACTTCGTGGCAGACCTCTGGCGACTGGCGAGCCTATGTAAGTTCCCAGATGCATGCAGAGCGGAGATGCTGCGAGATTTTTTATTGATGGCATCGGGCACGCTGGGGTTTTCAGGAAACTGATTGAGACCAAAGATTGACCCTGGAAACGGCGGCTTTGACATTTACCTCAGGGGAGGAAGAGACCAGAATAATGTTTGACAAAAATCTTGGTTTAAATGCAGCAAATGGATAGGGAGTCAACATTGTTAACAGTTCTCCAGGCAGACAGGGGCAATCGGACATGCCCGAGCATGTAGTCGAACCCAAAGGGGATTTCAACAGAGATAATGGCTAGCTGAACGGTGATTCATGCCATCGCAAGGGATAATGCGGCCAGTAATGGGGCCATCAACACCTGTCAATGGTGCGTTTAAGGACAGTTACAGAGACAATCAGAGACGATCGATGGGTAATGGACCTTTTGTTTCCAACAATGGTTTATGTTGGAGATGTGGAGGCAAATACACACAGCCAGAGCTTGCAGGTATCAGCAATATACCTGCAGAAACTGCAACGTCAGCGGTCACTTGGTGCGTATGTGCAGGAAGCCTGCAGCCAGGTTGATGTATGAGGAGGACGGGCCCGATGTAAGCCCTACGGAGCCAAATGGACACTGGGGGAATTTGTTGGAAGCTGAAGTATAGCGAGTTCATGTGGAGCACATATACAGTTCATACACCAGGATGCCACCAATAATGATGAAAGTGCTTCTCAATGGCATCCCAGTATCAATGGAGCTAGACAGAGGGGTCAGCCATTCCCTGATGAGTATCAAATTGTGGGCGTCCAAGGCCAGGAGGCCAAAATTATTGCCAATTGATGCACAGCTACGGACATATACAAAGGAGATCATTCTGGTGCTAGGTAGCGCCACGGTAGTCGTGACCCACAAAGATTCGGAGAACAGGTTGCCACTCTGGATTGTCCCAGGGGACGGTCCCGACTGCTCGGGAGGAGTTGGCTGGCTGTCATGAACTGGAAATGGGGCGATGTCAATGCAATTTCTTCTGTGGAGCAAATATCATGCACACAGGTCCTAGACAAATTTGACTCATTATTTCAACCCGGCATTGGCACTTTCATGGGGACCAAGGTAGTGATTCACATAAACCCGGACACCAGGCCAGTACACCACAAGGCCAGAGCGGTGCGTACGTGATGCGGGAAAAGATAGAAGGCAAATTGGACCGCCTGTTGAGGGAAGGCATCATCTCGCCAGTCGAATTCAGTGACTGGGCGAGCCCGATTGTGCCGGTGCTCAAGGCGGATGCGTCGGTCAGGATATGTGGCGATTACAAGGCCACCATCAATTGGGTGTCACTCCAAGACCAGTACCCGCTACCGAGAGCGGAGGACTTCTTTTCAACGCTATCCGGTGGCAAACTCTTTTCAAAATTGGACCTGACCTTAGCTTACATGACCAAGGAGCTGGCAAGTGAGTCGAAGAAGCTGACCACCATCACGACACACAAGGGGTTGTTTGAGTATAACAGATGTCCGTTCGGGATTCGTTCGGCCACCGCGATCTTTCAACGAAATATGGAAAGCCTCCTCAAGTTGATTCCAAGGACAGTGGTTTTTCAAGACGACATCCTCATCACGGGTTGAAGAAGACCTCCGTAACCTGGAGGAGGTGCTACGCAGACTGGACCGGGTAGGTCTGCGACTGAAAAAGGCGAAGTGCGTCTTCCTGGCTCCAGAGGTAGAATTCCTGGGGATGAGGGTAGCAGCAGATGGAATCAGACCTACAGCATCCAAAACAGAAGCAACCAGAGAGCACCCAGACCCGCAACACGACGGAGCTGCGTTCGTTCCTGGGGCTCCTGAACTATTTTGGTAACTTTCTTCCCAAATTGAGCACGCTGTTAGAGTCGCTACACGTGCTCCTACGCAAAGGTCGCGAATGGGTCTGGGGGGGACAGCCAGGAAAGGGCTTTTGATAGAGCACGAAATTTGTTATGCTCCAACAATCTGTTAACGCTATATGATCCATGTAAGAAACTTGTTTTAACGTGCGACGCATCACAAACCCCTAACATCCCTTTTGGCCGACAACAAGGCCATTAATGCAAATACATCGGCCTGCATACAGAGGTGGGCACTCATGTTAGCCACCTATGACTATACAATTCGGCACAGACCGGGCACTGAAAATTGCCCGATGCACACAGCAGGCTCCCACTAGCCACCACCGAGGGGGCAACCGAGCATGCTGCTGAGATGGTCATGGCTGTTGAAGCCTTTGAAAGCGAAGGCTCGCCCGTGACAGCCCGTCAGATTAAAGTCTGGACAAATAGAGACCCGCTGCTGTCTTTAGTCAAGAAATGTGTCCTGAATGGGGACTGGGCAGCCACGTACGGGGCATGCCCTGAGGAATTCAAACCATTTCACAGGCGCAAGGATGAACTCTCGATTCAGGCCGATTGCCTACTATGGGGAAACCGCATAGTCATGCCCCAGATGGGCAGAGAGGTGTTCATCAGAGAACTCCACAATGAGAACCCGGGCGTTGTCATGATGAAAGCAATTGCCAGGTCACACGTTTGGTTGCCAGGGATAGATGCAGACTTGGAACTTTGTGTTCGCAGGTGCAACACGTATGCCCAGCTGGGCAATGCGCCCAGGGAAGCTCCCCTTAGCCCCTGGTCCTGGCCTGCCAAGCCATGGTCACGCATCCATGTGGACTACGCAGGTCCTTTCATGGGAAAAATGTTTTTGGTTGTAGTAGATGCCTACTCCAAATGGATTGAGTGTGACATTCTCAATTCAAGCACATCCTCTGCCACGGTAGAAAGTCTATGGGCAATGTTTGCCTCCATGGTCTGCCAGACGTCTTGGTCAGTGACAATGGCCCGTGCTTTACGAACATTGAATTCCAGGACTTCATGGCAGGAAATGGTATCAACCATGTCAGAATGGCACCGTTCAAGCCGGCCTCAAATGTCCAGGTGGAACATGCAGTACAGACAATCAAACAGGGGATGCTCAGAATCTAAGGGGGTTCCCTACAAAGCCGCTTATCACGCCTCCTGTTGTCCAATAGATCCCGACCACACTCACTCACAGGGGTTCCACCCGCAAAGCTGCTAATGAAAAGGATGCTCAAAACCAGGTTATCCCTTATACACCCCACTATGAAAGAAATTGTTGCGAGAAGGCGCCAGTCACAATGTGACTACCATGACGGAAATGCGAGGGCGCGATGTATCGATGTCAATGACCGTGTCTTTGTCCTCAACTATGCTGCAGGGCCTTAATGGCTCGCAGGCACCGTGATTGCCAAAGAGGGGAATAGGATTCTGGTAGTTAAACTTACCAATGAACAAATCTGCCGCAAACACATGGATCAAACAAAAAAGAGGTTCAGCAACCCCACAGAAGAAGCAGAGGAAGAACACGATGTAGAGTTCACTCCTCCACAGGTGACCGAACACCGGAACCAAGTGGAGGAGAGCCCAGTCACTGTGGGCAGTCCGGACAGGCCTGAGGCACCGCAAACAGCAGACACTCAGGCCAGCGCCCAACAACCGGAGCCCCAACTCAGGCACTCTACAAAGGAGCATAAACCACCAGAGAGACTTAACCTGTGATCCCAATAAGGCTTTGGGGGGGAAGTGATGTCATGTATTCAACTGTCATTGTAACGCATGTATAAGCTGACCTAAGTTGTACACCGTGAGAACATTGACCACAAGGGGGTGAATTTGTGGGAGACACTCCTAACCTGGACTTTCAGGTATAAAAGGGGAAGCTCCACCCACCTTCATCACTTCAGTGCTGGCTAATAAAGGTTACTGGTCACAGAGTGACCTTCTCTCAAGTATGGGCCTCATGTGCATTTATACTATATAGTAAGGACATCTTACTTTGAACAAAATATTTCCCTTTTGACAAGTAATAGATGCTGGTGCCCAGGAAATGAAGGATCTACATGACCAGTTTAAGGAATGCTTTTACTTGCAGGAAAGGATCTGTGAAAGGAATTGCTTGGTGGATTTTGCTTGTTCAGTTTTGTAAACATACCAAGAGACCGAGAAGCTTCTAGCACCACGGAGATATTTATCCAACTGGTATATATTTGCTGATATTACATTTTAGTATCATAAGTGAATTAGTGTTAAAAGCAATGAGATGATTAAAAGCAAGGTATACCTAACAGTATTTTTTTTAGTTCGGAGTTTAAACTCCAGTCCCAGGATATGTGTAATTCTCTTTGGGGAAAATCCAGGGGCAAACAGTGGTTTCTCAAAGATGTTGGGACACAGTGCAGGGTTGTCATTTCTGGTAAGATAAACAAATTGTGGCTGCTTAGTGCATCATGCTAGTCAGTCTGTTGACTTTGGCTGTTAGTCGTCATCACTGCTGGTTTACTGCAGAGGCTGTCATTGGCCAGCTGCTTGGCCCCTGTCCATTGAACACACCATATAAAAGCCCTGTCTCTGCTGAGAGCTGGATCAGAAACTCGAATATATCAAAGCCGAAGTGAAGCATTGCCATAGAACTGACACTAGTCAACAGAGACTGATTAATATCAACATGTGTAAAGGACTAGCTGCACTGCCTGCCACTTGCCTAAGGAGGTATGTATTTAACTGTATGGAGTTCAGATTTATTTTTGTGCTTATATTTCCAGCAATGTTCACTTAATGTATTGTTTAACCAAATACAGCTTGAAAGATTATAGCATGCGTGTATTTTATGCACTTTAAATGACCAGACGAGTGGATTTCAATAAGAAAGAATTGGAAGGTTTGCGGCAGCATAGTGTAAATTATTGGGTGATTTGCCGAGTTGCCATTTACATGAGAAAGGCACAGAGAGTTAAATCAATAGCGACCTGCACAGATACCTGGCCCATAGCGTCTCTTAGTTCTGTGTGAAAATATCAATTTAAAAAAGAAATGATTTCAGATGGAAAGGATTTCTGCGCTCACAACGGGTATAATGACAGATGTTGCTGCTGTAAATCCCTCTGAGTTCTGCTCATGTTAGATAAGAGTGTGCTGTGTGCTTTTTGATAGACCCTTTATTAGATCCTTTCCCATTGTGACATGTTTAGTTTCCTGAGTGCAGTGTCAGTTCCTCGAAGGGCTTGAATATGACCGAGGAAAATCATTGATGTAAAATAACTATTTCTGCACTGACCCGGTTGCTGTTTTCATGTCTTAATACTGATTTGGCGTTAGCAACAATTCAAGCCCCAGAGCCTGGCAATTAAAAAAAAATCTGTGTTTTCCCCTGGAACAGTTTTTTTCCACCCAGTACTATTTCCATCTGATACAGTAACTCCTCCCTACTACAGTCTCTCTAAGAGTCTGATAAAATCTTTATTATAGAGTGCTGCACAGTATTTTTTTAAAACTGGGAGCTATAAATAATGTGCCTTATATTACAGATCATTGTAGTGAAATACTACCATTTAAATAAAGTATCGTTTATTCTGTGTTTTATTGAAGTGTTTTATCACTGATATATTTACTTGCGCAAGGTGCTCACAATTAGTTAATGCATTTTTGCATGCACTTTATGTAGTACTTCAATGTTTGTGAGGTTTCAGAGCTATTGGTAATCTTTGTAACACAGGCATTAGTTCCTTTTCTTAATCACATGTCTGTCGATTCCTCATAGTGCAAAGGATATGAAACATCGCCTTGGCTTCTTGTTGCCAAAGCCGGAGACGCTGAGTGATCACAGCTCAGCGTCCATCAAGAAGGACAAACCAGGCGCAGCTCACAGGTAATTGTCTCCCTGAAACCACCGTAGACCATATTCAATGTGCAGTTTTGCACTGCTCCCTGACCATGAGATGCACAGATGCAATGAGAAGAAAAGAAAATTAGTCTGTATCTGTTTTTTTTGATTTCTTGCTTCCAGTTTAAAAATAATGTATTTTAAATCCCTGCTGGTTTTCAGACCTGTGATGAGCAAACCCCTTGCATCTTGAATTCTTTCCCTTTTGGCAACGCTCTGTGATCTCTCTTTTCCAACCACAAGTCCGCCCCCTCCTCCCCAACAGTGGAAAGTCTCCTGACTCTCAAAGTCAAGCTGGTTGAAAAGGGCATTAAAAGGCCAAGTAGATTGATTTTACTTGTGTATATCTGAAAACCGAAGGGATAAATCAGAATAAAAGAAACAACTGATTGGTGGGGTGGGGGTACAGGTCAGGTTTTATTCTCCCCTCCCTTCCCTGACGTGTGAAGATGAGGAGAAACTTCTTCACTCAGAGAATTGTGAACCTGTGGAGTTCTCTACCACAGAAAGTTGTTGAGACCAGTTCGTTAGATATATTCAAAAGGGAGTTAGATGTGGCCCTTACGGCTAAAGGGATCAAGGGGTATGGAGACAAAGAAGGAGTGGGGTACTGAAGTTGCATGATCAGCCATGATCATATTGAATGGTGGTGCAGGCTCGAAGGGCCGAATGGCCTACTCCTGCACCTATTTTCTATGTTTCTAAACTCATTGGATGACCGATTACCTCTTGTATTACAGACGGCTTTTCTTATGTGTTAACCTGCTACAGAAATGTGAAAAGCACACCTTAATCCATTAGTAACAAGGGAACTTAAGTAGGATCCTTTCCAATATCATTATTATTTTCAAAAGTAATACTCTACCAACCCTGTCGCTACTGGCTACCTGCTCATTGAGATGCTTGTTCAGTACATTCAAAACCTAATAGTACTATTCGGCCGATATCACCAATTATATAACAAATGTAAGGAATCTTATTTTATAGCTTCACTCACCTTGGTACAATGTGAAGGGTAAAGCAAATTAATTTGGTATTGCTTTTGATCATTACCTCACTTGGTCTTGACAAGGAACCCTTGTTGCGTTCTGACTGTATTAAGAATTGAAGCAGACAGTGAGTAGGATGGGAATAGTCTGAAAGCAGTCTTCACGTGGTACTGCGACAGATTGGAGAATTTTCATTTTTTTATCCCCAAACCTCCTGGAGCTGAACTGAGCACATTAGGTGAGCTGGGAAGTTCTACTGCAAAGTCAGGAGGAGTAAAAATATGTATTTTTTTCTCCCCACCTCTCCGGAAGGCATTCATTAATGCTGGGACATAGCTCCAAGGGCCTCTGCAGCTCTCTGGTCCCTTGCCCAACCGGCCATTTGTTGTCTGAGGCCAGACAAAGAGTGTCTTGCAGCCATTTCAACTGGGATGGAAGGAGTGCTCAACAAAGTCAAGCCTAACACCTGCCCTCACTCAATATCCACACATTCCAGCAGAAGAAAGAAAGAAAAAAGTTTTGTATTTATATAGCACCTTTCGGGACATCCCAAAATGCTTTGCAGCCAACAAAGTACTTTTTTTTTGAAGTGTAGTCACTGTTGTAATGTCACTGATAGCAATCAAGAGTGGGAACCCAGACAGATTTAATGCAATTAATTTTCTCTAACCTTTTTCTCTTGCCAATTCTCTCTGGGGGAGAGGGGGCAGATAGCAACATAGAGCAGCATATTTCCCATTGTTGATGGTGGCTGTTCTTTGCAAGTATCAACAATGGTGCAGTCAGCCAATGATAAAACATTGGACTGCTCCCTGGCCTCAGTGAACTGAAGTGACACTTTTTAACTATTGGGATCTGACTGGTCATGCACTCAGCAAGCTTTGTTGAACAATAATTTGTGCACTGAATCTTGTTGCAAACTGACTGGTTCTTGCTGGAGCATCAGCTGAATAATTGATGTTATTACCACTTTCTACATGCTGAAAAATGTATCTAGTTCTGTGTCTCTGAATCCTATTTGTTGTTTGTGGGTGTAATACTGTAACAAGGGTGCAACAAAAAAAATTCAAATATGGGATCGACACAGTTGCATTATTCTCTCTGATGCAGATTTAAGGAATCGATAAATTAACGCTAATTCCCACAAACATAAAGTAGGTGTTTATTTACATTCCAGAGTAAATCATATTTAAGCTGTAGGGTTGGCATTTATTTTACGCTGCCTCATCACCAGCATTGATCAGTTGTACACAATCCTTTTAGTCCATAATGTGAAAGGGTTTTGCCTCTAATCGACTTACTCTTTCTTTGAACAGACTCAGCTGTGCTGAAGTTAAGAAGTGGAGCGAATCTTTGCTACAACTAATATCTCATAAAAGTAAGTAATTCTTTAAAGAAACTCACACTTGCTTCATTCATTCAACATTCAGTGTTACAGAATTTACTTGCAGCATAAAGGAAGGTTCTGGAAAATGGAACCTGGAAGATTCATCTCAATAAATTCATGTAAAAGCTATTAAGTTCTGAACTGTAATTGGCACAGTCCGAGCAAACTGTGATTAATCCAGTCATTAATCTTACAAGATTAATATTGCAGTACACAAAGCTCTTGAGAGATCAACAGTCTTTGTAATGAGCCATGACTTGTTCTATAAAGCTTCTCTCCAGTAATTATCCAAGATCTTAAATTGGCATGTAGTTTTATTAAAACTTAGCTACCATTTTTTAGCATCTCCATTTAAAATTTATATTCATCCTTTACAAAAATATTGAAATAATTTGTAATTAGTGTTAATAAAAAAAAATCCAGTTTTCTCACTAACAATATTTGGTTATAAAAATTAGAATTTTAAGTTAATTGTCCTCTTTCCACAGGGGTTATTGATGTATGTCACTAGGATTATTAAGGTTTCTCATTAGATATCTTACAAGGGTTATTGAAATATCCTGTAGCATTTGAATCCAGGCGGTTGCTTAGAAACCTAACAAAGTCAGCAAACTTGCACAATTACATTTTCGATAGTAACTCCGCTCGTTTAGACAAGAAACTATGAACATCCACCAGAACATGCTTATAATAAATGGGGTTAATTTATATCACTACTGAGGATGAAGTTCAGAAACAGCCTTGAGAGAAAAAAATCAATTACTCAAGATTAAGAATCTGTACCCAGATGTTCATTTATTTAAGTTTCAATTTAAGTTTATTTTTATTAGTAGTAAATCTGGCAGTGGTTCTATCCCCAAATTAACAACTTATCTCCCGAGAGGGGAAGAAACCTCATGGGGAAATACACGTTTAAAAAAAGCTCTCTCCATATCCTTCCTAAACTGAAAGCAGTGAATAATAATGATGGGATCTGCTTCCACCGGCTCTGATACCTGACCCAAGTAACCATTTGTCACGTGAAAGCAGAGACAGGCTCTCCGGGCAATTATTTAGCCACTGCCTCAAGCTAGTCATCAACTAGTATCCAGAGGTGTGCATTTTGCCAGTGTTCACTGGATAGTGATCATTTTTGCCCCACTTTCTAATTGGGAGATCTTGAGGCTAGGTTTAGTGAACCCACTGCTGTCTGAGCTGAGATTGGCAATCCATCAGTGATTCAACCTTTGACCTTCCAGTGCTGTCATGAGATGAATGAACCACGTGGTGCATCTACCCACTGTGTGCTCCTGGTGGGGTTTAAAGGAGCACTGTTTTCTGAAAAAATATTTTGCAAAGTTTTTTGCTTTTTCAGTTTTGTTTGCATTGAGTGATGCAAATAACATCACTCTGTAACACAGGTGTGAAGTCATCATTGGTGGGAGGGTTATTCTGGCGTTTCTCTCTGCCTAGGCCAAAAAAATACAATTTGTCAACAGGTTATCTTTTAAGACAGTGCCCCTTTAAAGGAAAAACAGTCTGATGATCGTTTCTACTCGGAAAAAAACTGGGTTACATCTATTTTCCTACAGTGTGATTAAAGTTCTGGACTGTTCCATGGTGCGACGTAGGTTCATCTCATGACAAGTTCCAGCTGTGTCTTCAAACGAAGCACAAGCAAGGCCTCACTGACTGCAAAAGACAGGATGCAGTGTATCATCTGGCAGTCCAAGTTGTATAGTCCAGTCACCAGGGAGCCCCGCGCAGCCCTGTGCCAATGAGAGCTTCCCAGGCTCCAGGCTTGATGTACGTGTAAGCAGTCAGCTCTGGAGGGTGCTTGTTTGTGTTGTCAGCTGTCCCAGTCATCAAGAGCCATATGGTGGATGTTATTTCACATCTGGGTATGGCCTCTTGGGGTTTCGCTGTCACTCACAGGCAGTTTGCGTTGATTCCCAGCAATCTATTCAGACGAATGTTCACTGCGAGGGTCATCTACCGCCAATTCCTTCACAGGCACAATCTATAAAGAGTTTTTTTTCATGTGCACAGTGCATCGTTTGTTGGGACAGTTGTTCGAAGGAACATGCTCGAGTGTAAATGAGCGACAGGGCCCTATTACCTCTGCACCACTCAATTCAAGACCCTACTCAATCATTCCAAACTACTGAAGGTGCAAGCGAACGTGAATGGAAGGTCACATTCTAGAGGCTTGCTATTTAGGGAGCTGCTTTACAATTTAGAATTGCTGTATTTTTTTTTCGATTTCAGTTTCAAATCTTCCTTGCACGCTCGAGCTGATTGCACGTTGTGGCTGGCAGTAAATAGATAAATGCGTTTATCTATAAAGGCATTTATTTTGTGATGGGGAAGCAACAGCATACGTGCAAAGAATGAGAAGTGCCATGTTATTATGGGTTGTGACCATTTCCAACCGAAGGCACGAGACAAAGGATCTGTCTGGTTTTAATTGTTGCATTGCACAATGGGCTGTCAATGGAAATCCGGCTCCTGCATTCCCAACTGTGTGTTACTGATTGATAGCTACAAACTAATGCAAAGTCTGGCATGTCGGGATAGATCTTGACTTTGTGCGATAGTGTCAAACTGGCAATAGCGAGTCGCTGGCTTGTTTAACATCACTCAATTATTTGTTTCTATTGACCTGTTTTACACTATTGCACAAAGTCCAGATCGACCCCATTGGGTTTTTAAAATCGTCATTTGAGGGTGAAAATTATTGTTGGGGTTGATATCAATGTATCAAATTCCTCTCTCTCTCTCTGCTATCTTAGCTGAGGTGTTAACTCAATTATTTTAAATAGGTTAACACCTCTGTCAAAATAAAGGAAGGGGGGAATTTGATGCAAGTGCATGAGTGTGATAACACTGCCCAGTCATTTGTACTGTGAGCTGCTGCTACATTGTCTATTAGTTTCTGCTAACACACGAGGCTTCTCATTTTCTTTACCCCCAGATGGCCTGGCAGCATTCACTGAATTTCTGCAATCCGAGTACAGTGACGAAAACATCAAGTTCTGGTTGGCGTGTGAGGAATACAGAAAGCACAAGTCACCCGCAAAGCTAGCCTCCAAGGCAAAGAAGATTTATGATGAATACATTGCAGTCGAGGCTTCCACAGAAGTAAGTCTGCTATCATGGAGCAACATGTCATTCAGTGGGGGAGACATTTTTGTTGGGTAACGGTTTCAAGGGATATGGATCAAAGGTAGGACCAATGGGAGTTGAGGTACAGATCAGTTATGTACCTGGGCTGAATGGCCTACTCCTGTTCCTGATGTTCATATATTCCTAGACATTGGGAACTGGCGCGAAACTGGCGGCGGGTTGACAATATACGCCTGAAGATGGGGGCTCAAGGCTCCAAATTGCGCCTTGATCCTCATCTCCGTAATATAGGTGCAGCGGGGACCAATTCCATCCCCTCTTCTCCAGTATGTGTATCAGAATGGAGAAGAAAAAACGTGTTTGTATAGCACTTCTCACATCCTCGGGAAGTCTCAAAGCATTTCATCACCAAGTAATTATTGTTGAAGTATAGTCACTGTTGTAATATAGGAAAATGTGGCAGCCAATTTGCACAGAGCAAAGACTCACAGACAGGAAAGTGAGATAAATAACCAGATAACTTGTTTTGTGATACTGGTTGAGGGTAGAAAGTTGGCCAGGGCACCAGTAGAACTCCCCACCATCTCTTCATCAAATAGTGCCATGGGATCTTTGACATCCATCTGAACAGCCAGATGGGGTCCCAGTTTAACATTTCTTCCAAAAGCATCACTTTCAATGATGCAGCACTCCCTCAATGGGGCACTGAAGTGTTAGCCTAGATTATGTGCCCTATGTGGGTCTTGAACATTTTAACACCAGATGAGGAATGTTCACCTGGTTACAGGGTGAACAACAGACAGAGTCAGACAAACATTCACAAAGAGGGCCGTTTAATCCAACAATCTAGACTGGTTTCAATGCAGGTCCTAGAGGTGACATGGTACTGCAATAGCCCATTGTGCTACTTGGGACTCCTATTTCCCTCCCAAAGATATCAGCCATTAAACTACAATTAAAATATTGCTATAATTATATTTAAAGATGAATAAATAGCCATGTTCATTAAACTTTGATGTAGATTTTATTGACCACTATCTTTATTGTTTAGCAATAATATACCGACTGAAATTATTTTTTATTATGATATCTTTGTTGCAAAGATAATTTTTGAATTTTATTAAAATACGATATAAGAACTTGCCAGTAAAAATACACTCTTCTACTTCTTGCTTCTGCGTAACAAAGTAGACTTAGTTCTGTTGTACTGACAGACTTTTCCTATTTGAATTTTTAGGTGAACTTGGAATCCCAGATCCGCGAGAAGACCGGAAAGAATATTCTAGAGCCAACTTCCTCTTGCTTTGATGAGGCACAGAGCAAGATCTTTACCTTGATGCAGAAGGACTCTTACCCCAGGTTCCTCAAGTCAAAGACATACTTGGATTTACTGAACCAAACTCAGATCAGAAGGCTGCAAAAGGGCAAAACACAAATGCCTTTGACCTCTGACCCACAACGCTCACGTGCTTAATTTACTTGGACAGTCAACAGAAAGTTGTTGATTATGTGACAATGGCATCAAAATACTTGTTAGATAATGTAAAAATATGGGTCCAAATTCTTGTCAATGTTAGTTATTGCAAATACATTTGACCAAAAGCAGCACTTTAACCCCCTGAGAATGAAAGCATGTTTCTTGTACCATTTCAGCAAAGATGTGGTAGAATATTTCAATTTTTTCCAGTATTATTTATAAATAGTAGTAAATGTTTTTTTGTTGCAAACTTGTTTACTGTGCCCTTCACAATTATATGCACTGGAATTAGGCCGACAACTGTTCTTATTGATGTGAGGAGATATGAACAAGTTTGTGGTCTGAATAATATGAAATAAATTCAACACTCATGGTTGTTATACGTTTTATTTTCAAGTAGGGTTCAATTTAATACATTTGTTTACAATTTATTTACCATAAACAAGTGTCCACTGTCAAAATACCAATGCTGAGCTGTCTATCCTCTTTGGTATTCCATGCGGTGTCAATAATCTGTAAATGTGTGTTGTAACTTCAGGAATCTGAGTCATTGCTTTGTACTTACTGTAGTACAGGTGAGAATAAATAGTAAGTACACGGCAATGTTGCATTCCAAGCAGTAACACCTAAAAGGACAATGGCAGCAGGTGCATGGGAATACAATCCAAGCTCCCTTTCCAACTTGAACATATATCACAGCTCATCCATAATTGCTTGGTCAAATTCCTGGAGCTCCCTACCTAACAGTATTGTGGGAGGACCTTCACCACATGGACTGCTGCGGTTCAAGAAGAAGACCCACCACCACCTTCCCAAGAATAAGTTCAAAAAAACTATAGGCATCCACTTGTTCCTTAGATATATTCATGATTAAAACATTGAATCGCACACCTTACAGTATGACAACATATGACCACTATTGGTTGATTCTTTTTCAACTGAAAAGTACTGCTAAAGGTCTGTTGGAAATGCAACATGACACAATCTGTACAGAAATCACCCTTGTACTATTTTTCATGCAAACTACTTGAAAACAGTTTTCATTGTTTTGAAATGTATATTGTACCACAGTGCAAGTTTCCAGAACTTGTCACAAAGGTGTTATTACACAAAGCAGAGTCTGTGATAGGGGATAATGCTCTATGGAAACAACAACCTTGCTTGTTCTGTATGTTTGTCAAGAATCTACTTGTTTGTACAAAAGTCAATTGTTGAGTTTGACGCTATCTGAGAATAATTTATTGTATTTCAGGATTGACATGAAAGTTTAATTATTTTTACGTGCATAATATTCACTATTGTTGAATCCTAAGTATATTTGAGTTACTCTAACAGACTGCAGTGTGATGTCCTTGTGGTAACTACCACAATGGCAGAATTCTAAGTTCAGCCACTGATGTAGAGTTGTTGTAAGAGTCAACATTGCTCTTGTATATTTATTGCCTAAGTTATAATGCGTGGGAATTTCTTTTTGTTTTGAATACTTAAATATATTATGTTTCATATTAACCTACTGGTTTAAATGATTATTTTAACTGACAAATCAAATCGCCGGCATGTGGAAAAAATGAATTGTTTTAATATCTGAATTTAAATTGTGTTCCGACGACCTCTGTTTTCCTGAAATTGGTGATTTTTATTGGGGTACAGTTCCACAGGCACTAGCCAAAGAACGAGAGAGAGGGAGACACACAAAGAGAGATGACAAAGGGAATGACAACCATATAGATAGGAGAGAGAGAACAAGAGAGATAGATAGAGAAAGAGGAAATGAGAGAGAGAGGGAGTGAGAGAGAGGGAGAGTGAGGGAGACAGAAAGAATGTGACAGATTTGAACTTGGCCACCTGGCATAAACGGGGTGGTAATAGCCTCAAGATGGCATAAGTACATTTACTGCCCTGTTTATGTTGGCAATATGCCTGGCACCATTTTGGATAGGGCTCTGACCAGGGCATCCCAGGCACTCACCTGTTTCTGGTGACAGCCTCATTTCATTATAAGAAAGAATGAGACAGAGCAAGAAGTGAGTCACACCTTGGCTAACCAGATATGGTTGTTGAACATTTTCCTGCACTGTACGTGTTCTCAAATCTCTCTCCAGGCCTGTTGCGGGCACTGTCTTGCGACTCTGCCGCCACTTGTACGCTGTGACCTGTTTGAGCAGCAGGATCACTACTGCTGCACCAGAGAGATTTGCAGATGATACCAAGTAGTGTGAGCGGGAGAGGGGGGGCGGGTTGTATTGCTGATAATGTGGAGGACTGCACCAAAATACAGGAAGACATAAACAGGCTTGCAGATTGAGCAGAACAATGACAAATGAAATTCAATGTAACAAAGTGTGAGGTGGTTCTTTTTGGTAAAAAGTATAAGTTGGCTACTTGGGGTAGCGGAGTAAGGAAATTTGGGAATGCAGATACAGAAGTCATTAGAGGTAGCAAAACCAGTTGATAAGACCATAAAGAGTACAACAAAGTGCTGGGGCAATTTCCAGAGGAATAGAATGCACAAGCTGGGAGATAATGTTAAACTTGTATGGAACCTTCGTTAGACCACTTTAGGAGTACTGTGTACAGTTCTTGTCTTCATACTAAGAAAATGATATTGAAGCACTGGAAAAAGTGCAAAAGTGATTTTCAAGGATGTTACCAGAATTGAGAGGCACCATATCCAGCTAAGCTTAAAGTTCTAATATTGTTTCCATGCTTATCCCTGATTTCCAGCAACTTATTCACGATTGATATCAAGTTGACTGACTTGACAAGCTGGATTTGTACATTGAAACCATTCTCAGAATCAGATCTACTATTCTATACAGGGGCTGCATCTCCAATCGTGGCTGTTGATACCAGAAGATTGTGGTGGTACCAGTAAACTAGTAAGCACACTCTCAAAGGATTCAGATAATTTTATAGAAATAATAGAAAAGGGATTTTGACTAAGAAAATTGAACCTTGAGGAAGTGTGCAACTCAGATGGAACACTCTCAAAGAATACTTAAGGCATTAGGAGCATGTCTGTCTGAAATCCTTTTTCTTGGGAGCAAGGTAACAGCAGAATATAGGTTCACAAAGGATATCACATAGATCCCAATCATAGAATCAAAGAAATTTACAGCACGGAAGGAGGCCATTTTGGCCCATTGTGTCCGAACCAGACATTCATGCAACAAGTATTCTGACCTCATAAAACATCAGAGATAGGGTTGATGTCATATTTATTTATAGTTGTTACATAAATATGATATCACATCACTTATCAACCCAAAAACCTCATTGTAAATTCCCACAAAGCATGGCATATGAATTATAAGGGCAATAAATATGCAGAATACACCAGAGAATATAATGGTTCAACTGAATCATTAGCAAAGAGGCAGATACCATTCAGCATCATCATTGGTCTCAAATTTGCTAATGGAACTGTCCAGAATGGGAACAGTTTATTGTAAATTACATAATAAGGATAATATACAGTTAATGAGGCGACAAGTCTTGGGTAATACATTTTCCAATTATATGTATTATGAGATACCTTAGTATTTCTGTGAAATTATCTTTAAGCGACAACATAAACAACACAAAAAGTAGCTTTGCAATAGATTTAAAGAAAAAGACCCATTATTCGATTATATCACTGCAATCTTCTATTGTGACCTTTTGAGAATAACTCATTTAAATGTTCGGGCGCACATTTCCTTTCAGACACAGATTTCCATTCAGATGCTGAAGAGGATTTAGGAATTCCTTAATAGTTTGCTTACAAGGAGTTAGCCCTAAAAATTCTCTTGTTCTTCTCCATGCCACTTGATTTTGGATTTGAGCGTCCCTTTATCCTGTTTCTCGTAACTGAATTTATCCATTGTAGTTTCTTCTCTCCCAAATTCCATTCATCAGTTTTGAGTCGTTTTATTTTTCCTTTCTCTTTTTTTATATTTGCTTTTCTTTCTGTTTTTCACCTGCGTGGATCTAATAGGAAAGAATGTTGTTTGGGTACAACATTCTTAATGATAAATATTTAATTTGCATCTTTTCCGGTTTGAACATGGTCCATTTTTATGCAATTTTCCCATCCCCAAAATGTATTCTAAGTTTCCCATGGTTGCGATATTACAGCTGTTCGTGTGGGAAGATGGTAGCATAGGTTAGAGAAAGAGCTAAGTAAAGGAACAAAAACTCAAAGCTGTCTGACAGAGCTTGGAGCATGTGTTTCATGTGTTTCAACTAAATATTGGGAAGACCGAAGACATTGTCTACAGTCCCAGCCACAAACTCCGTTCCCTTGCCACCGATTCCATCCCTCTCCCTGGCAACTGTCTGAGGCTGAACCAGGCTGTTCGCAACCTTGGTGTTGTACTTGACTCCAAGATGAACTTCCAACCACATATCTGCGTCATCACTAAGACCCGCCTATTTCCACCTCTGTAACATTGCCTGACTCCGCCCTGCCGCAGCACATCTGCTGCTGAAACCCTCATCCATGCCTTTGTTAGACAAAGCCCTGCTGCTCGCTGACCTATATTGGCTCCCGGTTAAGCAACGCCTTGATTTCAAAATTCTCAACCTTGTTTTCAAATCCCTCCACGGCCTCGCCCCTCCCTATCTCTGTAATCCTCCAGCCCCACAACCCCCCGAGATGTCTGCGCTCCTCCAATTCTAGCCTCTTGTGCATTCTTGATTTCCATCGCTCAACCATTGGTGGCCATGCCTTCAGCTGCTGAGGCCCCAAGCTCTGGAATTCCCTCCCTAAACCTCTCCGCCTCTCCACCTTTCGCTCCTCCTTTAAGACGCTCCTTAAAACCTACCTCATCTGCCCTAATATCTCCTTATTTGGTTGGGTGCCAAATTTTATTTGATAATGCTCCTGTAAAGCATTGGGGCGTTTTACTACATTAAAGGTGCTATAAAAATGCAAGTTATTGTTGTTGTTGAATGGAGTGCTTTTTGATTTGTCAATGTGTATAAAACCAGTGAGGACATAATTGACTTTCAGATTATATTTTGGAGCAGAGGTGAGTGAACCATAAGGGTAGGGTAGAGGAGAGAGAGAGAAAGAGAGAGAGAGAGAGAGAAATCCTATTGTGTGGGATCACCAACAAACATGGGAAATAATACTTTGGGAATTGCAGTAGCACTTCTCCCCCCCAAAATGCAATAAAAAAAAAATAACATCCAAAAATGAGATGCCATTACTGACCTTAGAGCAGAGAAGGTTAAGGAGAGATTTAAGAGAGGTTTTCAAAATTATGATGGGTTTTGTTAGAGTAAACAGGGAGAAACTGTTTCCACGAGCGGGAGGGTCGTAACCAGGTGACATAGATTAAAGATAATTGGTAAAAGAATCGGACAGGTAATGAGGAGAATTTTTTAATGCAGCAAGTTGTTTTGATCTGGAATGCACGGCCTGAAAGGGTGGTGGAAGCAGATTCAATAGTAACTTTCAAAAAGGAATTGGATAAATACTTAAAGAAGGAAAATTTTCAGGCCTATGGGGAAAGGGCAAGGGTGTGGGATGGCTCTTTCTAAGAGCCAGCACAGGCATGATGGGCTGAATGGCTTCCATCCCTGCTGTGTGATTATATGATTCTAAGAACACAGTGAATTAAAGAAAGGGGGAGAAATTGGGTGCATTTACGCCTCCTGTTAACACTCCCGGAGGCATTAACAGGGCGCAAAAGACTTTGCAACTGGGCTAACGACGCCTGCTAAATTCGGTGGGAGTTTAGCAGCTGCGCCTGGAGATTGTGACGTCATCGCCGTGCGCAATGCCCCGTTAATGCCCCGGACTGTAAATTGGGTTTCGCCCCCTGAAGCTGTGCTGGGTGATGAGAGCGCCAGCTTCAGGGGACGTGTACTGGGTGGCCGGCCGCTTCCGGGGCAAAATTTAAAGCGGGGATTCCAGCTGCTGCTTAATAAAATCTGCCGTTTTGCTTCCTGCTCCGTTCGCGCTTTGGTTGCGGGGTCTGTGCCACGATCGCTCAGCCCGGCACTCTGCTTGAGTGTCGAGCTCATCCCCCGGCATCCCTACTCCCCGGTGGTCCAGGTAGGTGGGTTCCCATTATGCAGAATATGCAGCTTGGGCCCTTCCATTTAATTCAGGGAGAGCCCCTCGTACATGGCAGCGCCACACGGCCCTGTGAATAGCGCTGCTGAGCTGTGCGCCCTGCTCCGGCTCCAGGAAGGAAGTGGAGCACTTAATTTAGTGCTCCATTTCCTTCCGGGGGTGGTAACCCGAATTTAGCGAGTGGGACGACACTTCGGTATCTTGTATGAGATGTCCCGCCTCACTGGATTTAACCATCCCCGAACCGGGCGATACCCAGTTTCTAGGCCCAAGTTTTTAAAAGGTCTCGAGACAAATGGCCTGGTTCTAAATGATGGACGCTATCCATCTGTGCAACATCCCAGCCAGTGAGCACATTTCCCTGACCCACATAAATAGCTACCTCGGGAAGAAAAACAGAAAACGCCGGAAATGCACATCAAACCAGTCAGCATCTGTAAAAAGAAAAAAAACAGGGCAATGTTTTGGGTAAAAGACCCCCCTCAGGTCCTGGAAGGTCTCGGGAGTAAATTAAAAAATGATCTCTGAAAGCATAAACAAAAACAGCAGTCATGGCCAAACCCGACTGCATCGCTACCATCAGTCTCCACCGCAGAATAAGGGTATTTATTGGGACTTCGAACCGCCATGGCATGCAGCATGTAACCTCATATTGGCAGCAAGGTCTCTGAGTGTCAAAGATACAGACTTCATAATGGGCTGTGCTGTGTTGCAGCCATGTATTGTTGCATTGGGTCACAAATAGTGGCTCTGTGGTAAATAATCATCAGTCAGGTAATGGAACTCCCTATTGAGTTTCAAGCAACTTAGAGGGAGAGACCTCAGAAGTACAACTCCATTTTATGGTAGATCAGCGAATTAAATCCATTTGATGTTTTTCATATGCCAACAGAAATATGAAGGGTAAGAAGGCAATGTGACAAAGCTGAAAGCTGAAAGAGTCCATGATCGGATCAGCCATGATCATATTAAATGGTGCAGCAGGCACGAGGGGCTGTATGGCCTACTCCTGCTCCTATTTCTTATGTTCTTATGTTCTTAATCCTTCAGGCGGAATGGGTTAATGTACAACCTGCCACATCCAGACTATCTTGAAATGTGGGCCACAGGAGTAGGAATCCACAGCAGAAGTATGTATACTGCTTATTTGATGGCATACATTTTGACCAATAGAATGTGTTTATAAATGGAGGTGAATTCAATGGTATATGAATACATCCTAGCGTTAGATCTCAGGCTTGCATGCAAGAGAGCACTTGATGTCCAAATCTCTGCAGATGATGTGATAAGGATGAGGACAGGCATTCATTTCTCAGCCAGAGAGGCAGACACTAATTGAGGCCGTTTCTAAATCCTGTGTAGGAACCACTAGAGTCCCATTGAAATGAAGTTGGCTAGCTCCGTGCGCTGTGATGCTTGCTGAAGATGCAGTGAGAGTAGAGCACGCTGTCTCACATTCTGATCTAATTTAAGGTAGCAGCCTTGGCTCAGTGGGTAGCACTCTTGCCTCTGAGTCAGATGATTGTGGGTTTAAGTGGCACTCCAGAGACGTGAGCACATAATTTAGACTGAGGGAGTGCTGCATTGTTGGAGGTGCCGTCTTTTGTATGAGACTTAAACCAAGGCCCCGTCTGCCTTCTCAGATGGACATTACTGATTCCACGGCACTATATGAAGAAGAGCAGGGGAGTCCTCTCCAGTGTCTTGGCTAATATTTATTCCTCAACCGGTATCACAACAGCAGATTATCTGGTCATGATCACATTTCTGTTTGTGGGAGCTTGCTGTGCGCAAATTTGCTGCTGTTTTTCCTACGTTACAACTCTCTCTTAGGTAAGTGCACTTCTACATCAATATACATAGCATCACATTAACAACATAAAAGGGATCCTATCCTCATGCATCAAATGCATTTGCATCTTATTCCTGGAACACAGTAGCGAATGATGACCCTTTATATTCTCCCAGGGCTATCTGCACAGTATGTCATGGGATTGGGTTCAATTGCACATCATTAGCCTGTGCCACAGCAGCAGGGCAGATTTGCTTACCTAATTGATGTCCCAGATGTGCTCCCTTCGTTCCATATTTCAGTTGTATGGGTTATTCTGGGCTGTTGCTCCCTTTCATCTTCATCTACTTGCTTTAAAAAGAAAGATTAGAAGCAATTGATAAATAATGTGTGGGGGAAAAATTGTTGATGTTGCATGCGTCGCTTTTTTTTGTGTTTTTCCCTTCTCTGCTGACTCATGGTTGGACACAGGTGCTGGTCATTCTTCATGTGTGAGGCTAGACTGTGGCATAAGCAGGCTATTTAACTTTGAAGAGCATCGCACCTACACCCAATCTTGTCCTCGCTCAATGTCCGTGTGCCTTGACTTTCCAGCAAATGTCACTATATGATGAAGAGGAGGAGGATTCTTGGTTGATATTTTGTTCTCTCTCACCACCAGGGACGCTGAAGGCAATTGTAGCATGCAGCTGCTGACCCAGCTGAGATCAGTTAAGTTCCCAGGGAGTGCTCTCTGTATCTATCTCCAGTTGAACATCCAAAGTGAATGAAACTGTGCATAAGGTGTATTGAGGCAACATCACAATATCTCTGAGGGGCCTCTAGTTGCATCTATTTTGTTAAATCTACTATTTGAATGATATCATCAATGAGATATTGTTTTATTACATGAGATGAGGCACAAGGGCTTTATTACGTAGAATGACATAATATTTATAGCACAGAAACAGGCCATTCGGCCCAACAGGTCTATGCTCTACACGAGCCTCTTCCCACTCTATTTACCATCTCATCATATCGACATAGCTTTCTATTCCGTTATCCCTCATGTACTTATCACCTCATGATGCAATTCCACTTGTCTCCATTTCCCACAAAGGATGAGGAAAATTATTCCCTTCCAGGCATCTGTAATATTTGATAATATAAACCAAACAACAAATCTTTGTTTAAAATTGTGAAGGCTTTCTGATACTAATTCAATTTAAAATGTATGTAGTTAACCAGTGCAGGATGTTGAAAGCAGATCTCCTCACATAGCCGCACTTACTATATTGCATTGTTATTTTTATCCACAATAAGATGTGTGGAAATTCAATACAGAGAGCACATTATGTAGAAGAAGAGCTTTGAAAACCGAGCAGGAGTGACCCGGTACTCAAAGGGTTCATAGTCCCCAGCTTTGTTTTTGCTTTTCCAAATGGTCATGCTCTGTATGTCCAGTTTGATTGTAATAAATTGTGGGATTATCTTGTTGCAGCAGTTCTCACCAATGTATAATCCCACAGGGGTTATCCCAGAGTTCATCCAGCCAAGGGTAGGATGTAAGTAATAATAAATTATCTACATTAAACCTGAAGAAACCAGAAGAAAGAAGTCTGTCAACATGTGCAGACCAGTGGACGCACTGCTTTCTGTATTTTAAGTAATAGTAAATCTAGGTTATGTGTAATGCTACAGATTCATGAGTTAATACTACAATGGCACTATTTGGCATGCTCTCATTACCGTATCATTATTCCATGTCCTCTGGGTTTATGAGTAGATTTAGTTTTAAAATACTCCCTTTTTCCATACCTCCTCCCAAAGAAAAATCGAAACAAAATCTCATCAAAATTTCCTACATTACAACAGTGACTACACTCCAAAAGTACTTCATTGGTTGTAAAGTGCTTTGAGACGTCCGGTGATCGAGAAAGGTGCTATACAAATGCAAGTCTTTCTTTATTTTCATCACAGGAGTCCAACAATATGCTTTAGCAATTTCCTTTCATTACATTGGCACGCTTCCTCCTATCAACAAACCATCTTGGAGACTTGCAGTGACATTTTCACTATGATTAAATACGTTGATTTTATTTCTTCAATAAGTAACCTAAATGTCAAGTCCATTTTCATTCTACATGCATATAAGTCACTTGACTTCTTCATTGTAGCAAGCCACTGAATTTCAAAAAATGGTAATAAATCAATAAAGCTTTGGCCTTTCTTTCTGTTAGTTTTTCTTGGAAGCAGTGAACTATTATTTTACTGTGTTGAAAATACGATATTCTGTTTTTTTTTGTAATGTAATGTTTTCGTCATGTGAGTCAAAGTTGATGTATTGAAGACTAGGAACTTGAGAATGAGGCATTGGCTAGAGCTTAGACAAGGTGTCAGGGGCAAATCCTAGACTTGAGGTTTTAAGGAAGATTGATGGATCTGAACTTGTTTTTGGTTGGAACAAGGAAGATTGAGAAGATCCAGCTTCTTTGAAATGCAGAGAGGAATGGCCTGTGAGCACAGAACTAGAGGACAAAAAGGATAAAATCAACAAATCTCAAGCAAGACTTGAGACTGGAGACATTGGGAGTGAAATCGGACATGGGAGGAAGACACAAAAGGTGCGATATCACATCTGCCGATTGACTCATGTCTTGTCTGGTTCCACTGGCTTCATTAGAACTGAATATCGGGCAGGCGTATAACTACTGTAAGGTTCGAAAATCCACGGCCGCATTTTCTTTTGGAACACCCTAAGGACAAGAAAACTAATATGGGATCGTCCTATATATTATAAATGAACATTTTTGGCCAAGTAAAATCCTCAGACCAGGCAGGCTGGGAACCGTGTGGGCGGATACAGACATTATGGACCTGGCTCACAAGCGAGACAGAGGCACTGGCCAATGGGGGAAAAGTGCATTCTGGCAGGCCAATCAGGAGTCGAGTCGGGCCTGAAGCGGGGAAATCCTCAACCAATGGGGACTACCCGGCCCAGTTCGAAAATATGACTCACCCCTAATCAAATTATGAATGTGGACCATCATCTACCTGATTAATATGGGCAGTGGACAATAGTCCTGAGATCACTGCGGTGATGGCCCATCAAAGGGGAGGCCCAAACCGATTGACTCCCAGGACTATTACAATGGACCAGCAGACTTTGAGGCACCAATGTGCACTGAAACAATACCCCTGTCCTCACACCTACCTGTACCTGTGACATCTTCTGATTAAATATTCAAAGCTGTCTCCCCGCCCAAACTTACACAATGGACCACCAACTGAGTTTGGGCGCAAAAAGGCCAGAACTAAATTGGATACAAATATAGGACCTACAGAACGTCCAGGAGGGGAGAAGCAGCTGGAGCAGTAGGAGAAGGAGTCGAGGAGCAGTAGCAGTTACAGACAGACAGAAACCGAGAGAGAACGGAGACGGACTGTTACCGGCTGGGAAACTACCATCGAACGGGCCCTGGACTCGACTTGTGTGCAGAATATACAACCCAACTACCGGGAGGCTCAAGAAGCCGAGCCGCACACCGAACAACGCTCCGAGGCCAACCAGCTGAAGAACCGGAGACCGAAGTAACTGGGAGAGGCAACATTCACTCCAGCTACCCCGTAAACCAACCATCCTAAGGCTAAAAAAATAACTGTCAAAAGGGATCGTAAGTATTATCCTGGGGTTTCTTTTCCTAACTGTCAGCCTCCGTCAGTCAGGTAAAAAGTGGGGTGGGGGTGGTGTTGGAAATGTCTTGTAAAGATAAAATTGTGTAAGGTTTTCGTTGTGTCCGTTTCTTCCCATAGATTTTCATAGTTTATAAGTGTGTGTCAGATATGTGTTTTGATGAAGTTTGACCTTGTTGGAAACTTACCGTGGTTAATAAATTGGACTTACCGTTTTTTTCGTTCCAAGGTTTCCACTTGTCTCTGAGTGTTTTGTTTTCCCTTGTGGAAGCTCATAATCACCAAAATTCTGAGGTTAGAACCAGATAGGGGTGCGAGGGTACTTCGAAACCGCCAGTTTAGTGGTCAGCGAGCCATAAGCTGCAGGACTGTCCCCTAGAAGGGACAGAGAGGCCCAATACACCAACAGCCACCAAAGATCCCCGTAATTGGGCAAAGCAAAAAACCCCCTACACTGCCGGCTCATGCCATTCCGCTCATTTTGTGTCCCCGCTCATGTCGAATTTCACCCCCATTATTTTTCCCACAGCCAATAGACGTGGGACAGACATCCTGAGAGAGCACTTTATGCTGTGCTCATTAACACCTTTAAAAATGAGGTCAGTGAATATCGACTGTGCAACTGGAATAAGGGTTATAAAAATTAATATAGAGTGAGACAATAGAACTTTCTGAAGAAAATTATGGTTTCTTAACTGCTGATAGCTTGCAAATATCATCTTGAAGAAGGTAACTGAAAACTGTAAGGCCCGGCTTTTGCGGCAGGTAATGGCGGCAAACTATCCACCATTACCTTTGTGAAACTGACCGTAACTTCAGGATTTAGCATATGCGCATCTAAATGCAGAATCCTGACATTGTCAGTCATTCCCTGCTCCACCACAGGCTGCGCTGTGAAGCTCCCCATAGCCAGCAATTAGTGAAATCAGTTGAACGGACGAAAACTTAAGTTTTTCCGTTGTAACATTACTGTGAAACACCCCATTAAAAGTTAAACCTTGTTAGAATAGGTGTAACTGGGATTTTAATGGTGTATTGATTGCTAAACAACTGTTCTGGCCCTAAAAATACAAATGTTATATTTGTGGAATGTCAAATTTCTCTTGTATGATAGAAAATTATTAGATTTTTAAAATAATTTTAAAAATTAAAGTTTGTTTATGATATTTTAACTTCTACCTTAACCCCATGTGTATGCCCCAATCTTCATTTCTCTCTCTATAATTAAAAAAAATGAATTGAATCAGTGTTTTTTATTTCCTGGTTTGCTGGCTGCAAGAATTCTTCAATGTGATTGGTTGCTTAGACAGCTTGATGACATCACTGCTGCTCTGCACTGGAGATACCAGTTTGACAGCACTACAATCAATTTAATGTTGAAAACATTTAGGTTTTCGCCACAAGAGATCTCTGTGGGTAGCTTTCTTCAAGGTCAGCTGCAGTTGCCATCGCTTCGCTGCTGACTGCAAATTCAGGGGATTAAGCCATAGTGTCTTGCTAGAGGCTCCTCAATACGACAGGGCAAGCTGAGTAAGCCCACTTCCATGGGGCTCTTTTGCTTTTTCTTATTCTTCATCGTGAGTCAAAAGAAAACCATTATAATGGAACTGGCACATGTGACCTGGTGGGCTGTGAAGACAGAAGGAAATAGGCAATGCACATAAAGGCCTTACAGGAAATGCTTAGTCATTGTAAAGATAGTGAGAGAACAGACCAGGAAAATTAGGAGCAGGAGTAGGCCCTTCGAGCCTGCTCCGCTATTCAGTAAGATCGTGGCTGAACTTCTACATCAACTCCACTTTCTCACCCTATCCCCATATCCCTTGATTCCCTTAGTTCCCAAAAATCTATCGATCTCAGCCTTGAATATACTCATTAACTGAGCAGCCACAGCCCTCCGAGGTAGCGAATTCCTTAGATTCACAACCCTCTGAGTGAAGAAATTTCTTCTCATCCCAGTCCTAAATGGCCGACCCCTTATCCTGAGACTATGACACCTATTTCTAGACTCTCCAGCTGGGGGAAACAGTCTCAGCATCTACCCTGTCAAGCCCCCTAAGAATTTTATACATTTCAATGAGATCACCTCTCATTCTTCTGAACTCCAGAGTGTCATGTATTCAACCAGCATTGTAACCCATGTATAAACTGACCTAAGTTGTACACCGTGAGAACACTGACCACTAGGTGGGAGACACTCCTAACCTGGACCTTCAGGTATAAAAGGGGACGCTCCACCCACCTTCATCACTTGAGTGCTAAGGAATAAAGGACAGGTCACAGACTGACCTTCTCTCAAGCATGGGCCTCATGTGCATTTATACTGTGTAGCAAGGATGTATCAATGGCGACAAGAAACTGGGATTTAAACCACGCGAGCATGGCCACTAGCAGAACAGACGAGAGGTACTGTGTTAAGGAATGGGACAGAGATTCAACATTGTTAAAGCAGCACACAGTTCTCCAGGCAGACAAGGGCAGTCAGGCATGCCCCAACATGTAGTCGAACCCAGAGGGGGAGTTCAACAGAGACAATGGCAAGCTGAACAGCGATTCACGCCATTGCAAGGGACAATGCGGCCAGTAATGGGGCCATCAACATTTGTTAATGGTGCACTCAAGGACAATAACAGGGGCAGTCAGGGACGATCGACTGGCAAGGGACCTTTTGTTTCAAACCGCAACTCATGCTGGAGGCATGGAGGCATACATTCAGCCGGAGTTTGCAGAGATGAGCAAAATACCTGCAGAAATTGCAGAAATGGACACTGGGCGAAATCGCTGGAAGCTGAAGTTCAGCGAGTTCATGTGGAGCACGTATACAGTTCATACACCAGGACGCCACCGATAATTATGAAAATGCTCCTCAATGGCATCCCAGTATCAATGGAGTTAGACACGGGGGCCAGCCAGTCCCTGATGGGTATCAAACAGTTCAAAAAGTTGTGGGCATCCAAGGCCAGGTGGCCAAAATTATCGCCGATTGACGCACAGCTATGAACTTACACAAAGCAGATCATTCCGGTGCTAGGCAGCGCCACGGTAGTCGTGACCCACAAAGATTCGGAGAACAGGTTGCCACTCTGGATTGTCCCGGGGTACGGTCCCGCACTACTGGGGAGGAATTGGCTTGCTGTCATGAACTGGAAATGGGGCGATGTCAATGCAATTACCTCTGTGGAGCGAGTATCATGCTCACAGGTCCTGGACAAATTTGACTCATTATTTCAACCCGGCATTGGCACTTTCATAAGGGCCAAGGTAGTGATTCACATAAACCCGGACGCCAGACCAGTACACCACAAGGCCAGAGCGGTGCCGTACGTGATGCGGGCAAAGATAGAAGGCGAATTGGACTGCCTGTTGAGGGAAGGCATCATCTCGCCAGTCGAATTCAGTGACTGGGCGAGCCCGATTGTGCCGGTGCTCAAGGCGGATGGTTCGGTCAGGATATGTGGCGATTACAAGGCCACCATCAATCGGGTGTCACTCCAAGACCAGTACCCGCTACCGAGAGTGGAGGACCTCTTTGCGACGCTATCCGGTGGCAAACTTTTTTCAAAATTGGACCTGACCTCAGCTTACATGACCCAGGAGCTGGCAAGTGAGTCAAAGAAGCTGACCACCATCACGACACACAAGGGGTTGTTTGAGTACAACAGATGTCAGTTCGGGATTCGCTCGGCCGCCGCGATCTTCCAACGAAATATGGAAAACCTCCTCAAGTCGATTCCAGGGACGATGGTTTTTCAGGACGACATCCTCATTATGGGTTACGATACTGAAGAACACCTCCACAACCTGGAGGAGGTGCTACGCAGACTGGACTGGGTAGGTCTGCGACTGAAAAAGGCGAAGTGCGTCTTTCTAGCTCCAGAGGTAGAATTCCTGGGGATGAGGGTAGCAGCAGACGGGATCAGCCCTACTGCATCCAAGACGGAAGCGATCCAGAGAGCACCCAGACCCCATAACACGACGGAGCTGCGTTCGTTCCTGGGGCTCCTGAACTATTTTGGTAACTTCCTTCCCAAATTGAGCACGCTGCTAGAGCCGCTACACGTGATCCTACGCAAAGGTCGCGAATGGGTCTGGGGGGACAGCCAGGAAAGGGCTTTTAATAGAGCACGCAATTTGTTATGTTCCAACAATCTGTTAACGCTATATGATCCATGTAAGAAACTTGTGTTAACGTGCGATGCGTCGTCCTATGGTGTCGGGTGTGTGTTGCAGCATGTCAATGCCAAGGGTCAGTTACAGCCGGTAGTTTATGCCTCCAGGAGTCTGTCCCAGGCAGAAAGGGGCTACGGGATGGTAGAAAAGGAGGCGCTCGCATGTGTATATGCGGTAAAGAAAATGCACCAGTACCTGTTTGACAGGAAATTTGAGCTGGAGACAGATCACAAACCCCTAACGTCCCTTTTGGCTGACAACAAGGCCATAAATGCAAACGCATCGGCCCGCATACAGAGGTGGGCACTCACGTTAGCTGCCTATGACTACACAATTCGGCACAGACCGGGCATCGAAAACTGCGCCGATGCACTCAGCAGGCTCCCACTAGCCATCACTGAGGGGGCTACCGAGCATGGTGCTGAGATGGTCATGGCTGTTGAAGCTTTCGGAAGCGAACGCTCACCCGTGACAGCCCGTCAGATTAAAGTCTGGACAAATAGAGACCCGCTATTGTCTCTAGTCAAGAAATGTGTCCTGAATGGGGACTGGGCAGCCACGTTCAGGGCATGCCCTGCGAAATTTAAACCATTTCACAGGCGCAAGGATGAACTCTCAATTCAGGCCGATTGCCTACTGTGGGGAAACCATGTAGTCATGCCCCAGATGGGCAGAGAGGTGTTCATCAGAGAACTCCACAATGGGCACCCGGGCATTGTCACGATGAAGGCAATTGCCAGGTCACACGTTTGGTGGCCAGGGATAGACGCAGATCTGGAACTTTGTGTTCGCAGGTGCAACACGTGTGCCCAGCTGGGCCATGTGCCCAGGGAAGCCCCCCTTAGCCCCTGGCCATGGCCCGCCAAGCCTTGGTCACGCATCCATGTGGACTACGCAGGTCCTTTCATGGGGAAAATGTTTTTGGTAGACGCCTACTCCAAATGGATCGAGTGTGACATTTTAAATTCAAGCACATCCTCTGCCACGGTAGAAAGAATACGGGCAATGTTCGCCGCCCACGGTCTACCGGACATCTTGGTCAGCGACAATGGCCCGTGCTTCACAAGCACTGAATTCCAGGACTTCATGGCAGGCAATGGAATTAACCATGTTAGAACGGCACCGTTCAAGCCGGCCTCAAACGGCCAGGCAGAACGAGCAGTGCAGATAATCAAACAGGGGATGCTCAGATTCCAAGGGGGTTCCCTACAAACCCGCTTAGCACGCCTCCTGTTGGCCTATAGATCCCGACCACACTCGCTCACAGGGGTTCCACCCGCAGAGCTACTAATGAAAAGGATGCTCAAAACCCGGTTATCCATTATACACCCCACCATGAAAGAAATTGTCGAGAGCAGGCGCCAGTCACAATATCGCTACCATGACAGGAATGCGAGGGCACGATGTATTGATGTAAATGATCCTGTTTTTGTCCTCAACTACGCTGCAGGGCCGAAATGGCTTGCAGGCACTGTGGTTGCCAAAGAGGGAAATAGGATTCTGGTAGTTAAACTTACCAATGGACAAATCTGCCGCAAACATGTGGATCAAACAAAAAGGAGGTTCAGCAACCCCATAGAAGAAGCAGAGGAAGAACATGATATAGAGTTCACTCCACCACAGGTGACCGAACACCGGAACCAAAGGGAGGAGAGCCCAGTCACTGTGGGTTGTCCGGACAGGCCTGAGGCACCGCAAACAGCAGACACTCAGGCCTGCGCCCAACAACCGGAGCCCCAACTCAGGTGCTCTACAAGGGAGCGTAAACCACCAGAGAGACTCAACCTGTGATCCCAATAAGACTTTGGGGGGGGAGGTGATGTCATGTATTCAACCAGCATTGTAACCCATGTATAAACTGACCTAAGTTGTACACCGTGAGAACACTGACCACTAGGTGGGAGGCACTCCTAACCTGGACCTTCAGGTATAAAAGGGGAAGCTCCACCCACCTTCATCACTTGAGTGCTAAGGAATAAAGGACAGGTCACAGACTGACCTTCTCTCAAGCATGGGCCTCGTGTGTATTTATACTGTGTAGCAAGGACGTATCACAGAGAATATAGGCTCAGTCTACTCAATCTCTCCTCATAGGACAGGCCTCTCATCCCAGGAATCAATCCAGTGAACCTTTGTTGCATTCCCTCTAAGGCAAGTATATCCTTCCTTAGGTAAGGAGACCAAAACTGTACAGAGTAGTCCAGGTGTGGTCTCACCAAAGGCCTATATAAATGCAGCAAGACTTCCTTTCTCTCATATTCCAACCCCCTTGCAATAAAGGTCAACATACAATTTGCCTTCCTAAATGCTCGCTGTACCTGCATGCTAATTCTCTGTGATTTGTGTACAAGGACACCCAAATCCTTCTGCATATCAACAATCAGGCAGTGTTTTAGAATGTAATTTAAAAAAAATGGGCTTTAAAAAATATTCCTTGATATATTTAAGAGTGTTATTTGGCGCAGTTTGATTAACACAGCTGACAATGGGTTTATCACAAAAATAAATATTTTTAATCAGTGTCAATCCACTACTTGTGAGTAACCCGATTTTATATAACTGTAAAAGACTTTAACCATTTGCTATATTGGTGTACAGTAGTCAGTTTCTTGATAAATGAAACAAAATTATATATTCAAAAGCTTTGAAAACGATCCTATTAGTGTCCTTGCGCCGAAAAAAGTCAGGGTAATTTGAAGAACCTCGTCGAAGGCCAACAAACGGGCGTGATTTGCCAAAATGTGCAATGGTGATTAATTCGATCTGGGGGCATGACCAGTTTTGTGGGCGGGACCAGATTCTAGCACAATGTTTTTAAAATTAGCGCAAACAATCGTGGAATCTCGATTGGCGCTGGATGTAATTTGCACTCTTTTGCGCTGGTTTGGCCGATTTTCAGTGAATTGGACTGAAAAACCCCACAAACTAGCGGAAACTCCAGGCCGAATACTTTGATTGTCACCGAAAGAGAAACTTCCAGGTGGAATGTCAGACAGAGAAAGCAGTTGGTAATATTCCAATCCCACTTCCTTCTGTCTCCATCCATGGCAAAAATTATTCCCTACGTCATTTAAAACTGCACCTGCAAACTCCTAATTGTCTAGTCTTTGTCCTTCCATTCACCGTGATACTTCTGCAACTGCTGATTTGTGAACCAACATCTCCACCTTTGATGACTTTGACCCCAGCCAAATTTTAGCCAAACCAGCAGAAGATCTTGCTGGAGCATAACAAGCACTAACCGGTCCCATTCGCCCACTAGTCCAGGATCAACCCGGAGAGTAAAAGTAAACCCTGGCCTCTTTTGTCCACAACCAATTGTTTTCCCTGCCACCTCTACATTCACTTCCAACAACAAGTGCTAGAACCTTATGGACTTCTTTGTCACTAAGATTGAGACCATCCATTTAGCTGCCTCTGTTGCTTCCTCCCCTTTCTCTTTCCAACCAAGCCAAACCTCTGTCCAGGGTCCAACTTGCTCTAGTCCTGACTTTGCGTTTCTCTCTGGTTTCTTTCCCTTTTCCTTCAAGCCCTCTCCGAGGATATCTCATCCATGAGTCCCACCTCCTGCTCCTTTACCCCCATTTCCATCAAACTGCTGACCACCCAACTCCACTTCCTGGTTCCCATGCTAGTGGACATTGTAAAAGATGCCCTCTCCTGAAGTATTGTCACCCTCCCTTCTTAAAAAAAACATCCTTGACCCATTTGTCCCAGTAAACTACTGCCCTTTCCCTTTCCATTCTAAAGTCTTTGAACGTGTCATCGCTTCCCACAAATCCATGTTTGAATCTTTGCAATCAGGTTTCCGCCCTGCCACAACACTGAAACGGCCCTAATCAAGGTCACAAATGACATGCACGGGGACTGTGACTACAGTACACTGTCTCTCCTCATCGCCTTCTCTGTAGGCTTTGACACAGTTGGCCACACCGTCCTCCTCCTCTGTTGTTCAGCTCAGTGGAACATCCCTCACTTGGTTCCAGTTTTATCAATCAACTTATAGCAATGGTGCTGGATTTTGGGCTTTTTGGATTTTGGGACGTTAATCGTGGCGGGGCATTAAAGTTAGCGCCTGAAAATAGTTTGCGCCTCCGATTGCAAGTTTTGGCGAAAATGTAAGTTGGAGGAGCGTTGGCGTTAAGTCAGGCATTACACAACGGACTTTGTGCACCTGAGCCGAAACTTGCGTAAGAAGTCTCATTGTTGTTTAGTGCCCTGCAACATAACATTGTACAGGTTGAACCTCCCTTAACCGGAACCCTCGGGACCTGGCCTGTTCTGGATAAGGGATTTTTCCGGACGAGGGGTGGTCACGTTAAATTGGGTGGTACAGGTACTGAGCAAGAGGATATTGGGGCTGGCTGGTTTGGGGCTGGAAGTGCATCAGAGAAATCATGGGGGTGGGTGGGGAGGGGGCGGTAGATCACAGGGACAGGCCAGCGATTGCGGGAGTCGGCAGTGAGGAAGCACTTCAATTTGTTCAATTTGTTCATGTTGGAGTTCTACGCATGAGCCACCCTGTTGCCAGGAATGGTTCTGGACGAGTGGTCGTTCTGGATAAGGGAGTTTTGGATAGGAGAGGTTCAACCTGTATAGTATATGGTTTTATTTTGGTAGGGGGTGTTTTTGTGACTTTGCTGCAGCAAAATCTATGACTCATCATTTGCCATTGTGTCTTGTGCATCATTCCAACGTTCACCGGAGATGTGCCTTTATGGGGGCACATAGTGTGTCCAGTATTAGCTCCATCCCTCAGTTTCCTCCATTTAGGAGAACCGGTCCATTATGAGCTGGCGACATACGACTGTTGGTCCGGCAGCATCGCCATGCTGCCTCCCCCATGGATGGGGTGGCTATCCAATGGGGGCCTTGCCAGGCTCCTCTCCATCGTCCTGCTCCTCCTGAGGTGGGCCTGCAATTCCCACTGGCAATGCCTGACCCAACATGATGGCCAAGCACACCAGGCAACATGCAGCACACCACAATGAATTTGGATACCTGTTGAGGGGAATATTGAAGGCTGCCTCCAGAGTGGTGCAGGCATGGGTCTGCCTGTAGGAGATGGCATATCTCTGTCAGCACTTCCTTTCAGAAGTGCAGCCATCTCACACACTGCTCCTCAGAGAGCTGGAGATCTGAGCGTTGGTGCCTGTAAGCCTGCGGGGAGTAAGCCCTCTTCCTCAGATGTCTTCGATCTCTCATTATCCATGGGCCGACATGGCCAAGAGTCCTTCCTCTAGCTTGACATCGCCTGGCAATAGCATGGAGCATGATATGCTGGCAAACTATTAATGGCCCCATTAAATTCTCTCACTAAAGTTGTAAGGGCACTGTAATGGCAGATAAAAGTGAAGTTTTCAAGTTGGAGCTTCACACAGCATTATGTGCGCAACGGTTGTAGTCAAAATGACCTAGAAACATAGAAACATAAAAATTAGGTGCAGGAGTAGGCCATTTGACCCTTCGAGCCTGCACCACCATTCAATAAGATCATGGCTGATCATTCACATCAGTACCCCTTTCCTGCTTTCTCTCCATACCCCTTGATCCCCTTAGTCATAAGGGCCATATCTAACTCCCTCTTGAATATATCCAATGAACTGGCATCAACAACTCTCTGCGGCAGGGAATTCCACAGGTTAACAACTCTCTGAGTGAAGAAGTTTCTCCTCATCTCAGTCCTAAATGGCCTACCACTTATCCTGCGTCCCCTGGTTCTGGACTTCCCCAACATCGGGAACATTCTACCCTATGGCATCTAACCTGTCCAGTCCCCTCAGAATCTTATATGTTTCTATGAGATCCCCTCTCATCCTTCTAAACTCCAGTGAATAAAGGCCCAGTTGATCCAGTCTCTCCTCATATGTCAGTCCTGCCATCCCAGGAATCAGTCTGGTGAACCTTCGCTGCACTCCCTCAATACCAAGAACGTCCTTCCTCAGATTAGGAGACCAAAACTGAACACAATATTCCAGGTGAGGCCTCACCAAGGCCCTGTACAACTGCAGTAAGACCTCCCTGCTCCTATACACAAATCCCCTAGCTATGAAGGCCAACATACCATTAGCCTTCTTCACCACCTGCTGTACCTGTATGGCAACTTTCAATGACTGATGAACCATGACACCTCCCCTTTTCCTAATCTGCCGCCATTCAGATAATACTCTGTCTTCGCGTTTTTGCCCCCAAAGTGGATAACCTCACATTTATCCACATTATACTGCATCTGCCATGCATTTTCCCATTCACCTAACCTGTCCAAATCACCCGGCAGCCTCTTAGCATCCCCCTTACAGTTCACACCGCCACCCAATTTAGTGTCATCTGCAAACTTGGAGATATTACACTCAATTCCTTCATCCAAATCATTGATGTATATTGTAAAGAGCTGGGGTCCCAGCACTCAACCCTGCGGCACTCCACTAGTCATTGCCTGCCATTCTGAAAAGGACCCGTTTATCCCGACTCTCTGCTTCCTGTCTGCCAGCCAGTTCCCTATCCACGTCAGTATATTACCCCCAATACCATGTGCTTTGATTTTGCACACCAATCTCTTGTGTGGGACCTTGTCAAAAGCCTTTTGAAAGTCCAAATACAACACATCCACTGGTTCTCCCTTGTCCGCTCTACTGGTTACATCCTCAAAAAATTCCAGAAGATTTGTCAAGCATGATTTCCCCTTCATAAATCCATGCTGACTTGGACCGATCCTGTCACTGCTTTCCAAATGCGCTGCTATTTCATCCTTAATAATTGATTCCAACATTTTCCCCACTACTGATGTCAGGCTAACCGGTCTATAATTACCCGCTTTCTTTCTCCCTCCCTTTTTAACAAGTGGTGTTACATTAGCTACCCTCCAGTCCATAGGAACTGATCCAGAGTTGATAGATTGTTGGAAAATAATCACCAATGCATCCACTATTTCTAGGGCCCCTTCCTTAAATGCTCTGGGATGCAGACTATCAGGTCCTAGGCATTTATCGGCCTTCAATCCCATCAATTTCCCTAACACAATTTCCCGCCTAATAAGGATATCCTTCAGTTCCTCTGTCGAAATCTCGACCTCAGAAAAGAATGACTCCGACACTTACAGCTCCGATAGAAGTTTCCCTTTTAATTTACTTGCTCGCAAGGGGTAGGTTTCACTCAGTCAAGGGCTAAATGAACACCTCCGCAATGGTACAGCTTCACAAGATATTTATACAGTAAAACCCAAGTTCTGGCCTCTCCCTGTGTATTGCTCTGTCTCACAGTCAGTGAATACAGATAAAGAGTTAATTACTATATCCTGGTCCTGACATGGTGTCAAGATATTTCCTTTTGTCAGGGTTATCAGAAAGCCAAACGGCCATTACTCCATGAGTCATAGGTAATGGGCTATCACCTGTCTTGTATTGTGTCAGGATTATCCAATTTCCTGGTCAGTTTACCTGTTTGCTTCAAATGGATGAGGTAAAGGAAAGAGATAATGGCTAGAAGATAAGGGTGGGGTGACATGGAACTCCTGTAGTGTAGACAATAGGAGAGCACCATGGGGGGTTACTTGTCTCAGCATGACTTGTCTCCTAGCTGTCTGATAACCATCAGCCATCTAACAGCAGGTTTAGCTGTTTATGCAAGCTGGCTGCTAAAATGCAGAAAGTTCTGGAAGGGCCAGGACTCCATTTTAATCAAAAGGCACACAAATACCGTATGGTATCAGCTTAGATAAAAATACTTTTCCACATTCCCCCATTTTGTCCTTCACAAGGACAACTCAATCCATTCTGATCTTGTACAGTCTCTCCATTTCCATTTCTACACAAGAGCCTTCAGCAGTTGTTGCTACCATAACTCTAGCCGTGGTCTCGGTAGGTAACATAGTTTCTCCAACCCTGGCACAGCAACACTTAATGACGACAAATAATAGATACAGGGCGAAGACTATCAGCAGGAATATGATCAAACCCTGTACCACAGATTTCCCCAGGGCTCCCAACCATCCTGATGCCCAACCCCACAAGGTGATACCGTCCTGGCCAACTGTCTGTTTATACTCTATTACCTTTTTCCTGATTTATCCCTTCAAAGGCTTGGGAAGTTGCTGATTCTACTAAGTTAGCCAGTTCCCGTAACTGCCATTCGGTCGATGCTATTCCATAGGGTGGCACCATTACCTTGAATATTCCGTTTAGCCACGTCAAATCCCGTTTAAATCTGTGGCTTCCATAGGCCTCCCTTAGAGTCCTTACTGATCTGATAAGGGGTACCACATATCCTAAGTAACAGGACCCTGTCCAGTTGGCTGGTAACCATGGGTAGGCTTTATGGCCACAAATAAAGTAGGTGCAATTATAGGACGTCAGCTCCTGGTCCTTTCGCACTGTCCCTACTCGAGTGGTCTCACCTTCCCACCCTTCACCTGGGGCTTTGTTATGGACCGTTGTCCAGCCAACGGTTGCTATCTTTCTCTCAGTGGGATTAGTTGTGGCTTGCCATTTAATCATTTGGGAACACTTGCTGCGTCCCATTTCTGGTCCTTTTGTCTCATTACTCACTAGGCATATTATACCCTCAGGATTTCTTATTCTGGGAGTAATGCTTAGGAAGGGAGGCTGATGGTTATTATCATAATTGGGCTGGTACCATCCCTGGAAGGCTGTAAGTTTATACCCTGCCGACCTCCATTCTGTTTGCTCCTTCGTTTCTGGCCCCTTAGTTAGTTTTGTCCTGTTTTGCACTGTCAACCATTCTACCATTTCTGATTCGTTAAAGGGGACGGATCTCAGGGGAATACCCCCCTGGAGTGGACAGGTACATGGGAACATATCCAACAACTCGACAAGTTTCTTTCTTGAGCATACCTATGACTCAGTGCCATAAATACGTTTACGTGCAATTCCCTTCGGTGGTGGGTCTGTACCCCTGGTGTAATCAATAATGCGAAGTAAAACCCTGTCAAGCCCAGCACCATCAGTCCCCATAGTCCATACAGTTCCTTATTCAGTCTTCCTTTTTCTGTTCCTCTGATTCCTTCGTCCCTTCCTCCTGGTCGGGTGCCCGTTTGCAATGGGATGCGTGGATCCATGTTGGTCTTTCCTTTACCTTGATTGCAGTATTGGTCGCCAGCAGGACCTGGTATGGTCCTTCGAATCTTGGCTGTAGACTGCTTTTCCTTTTAAAAATCTTGATGTAAACGAATTCCCCTGGCTCCAGGTTATGACACTTCCCTTCCGCTGGCTTGACTTGGGCTTCCTTTACCTGTGAATGAAAGCTGGAAATACATTTGGTTAGTGCAATACAATAATTCAACATATTTTCCTCCATTTTGTGGATGTCCATCTGTTTTGCAGTAAATGGTGCTGTAAAGGGTAGTCATTGGGGACGTCCCATAACTATCTCATGTGGTGACAGACCTGTTGTTCTGTTGGTTGCAGATCGCATTACCATCAAAGCTAAGGGCAGCAGTTCTGTCCATTTCAGTCCAGTGTCATTGCATAGTTTTGCCAGCTTATTTTTAAGCATTCCATTATATCTTTCAACAAGTCCAGCTGATTGTGGATGATAACTGCAATGAAAACGTTGATTAATCTGTAAAGCTTTACACATTTCTCTTATGACAGTTCCCGTGAAATGTGACCCGTTATCACTGGAAAGCTTAGCAGGGATTCCGAAGCGCGGTACAATTTCTTTTAGCAAACATTTAGCAACAGTAGTGGCATCGGCCTTTTTACATGGAAAGGCTTCAATCCATCTAGAGAACACATCTACAATAACTAATACATACTTGAATCCCATACACATAGGTAATTCAATAAAATCCATTTGTAAATGTACAAAAGGCCCGACTGGATTTGGGTGGGAGGCAGATTCTACTTTTTCCGTCTTACCCGGATTCATTGTCTGACAGGTAACACAATTTTCACAGATTTGTTTTGCAATTGCCGAAATACCTGGTGCATACCAAGTTGCCAAAATATAATCTGCCAATCCCCCTTTGCCTGCATGTGTGAATGTATGAACACATCGGGCAATCCATGGAAGTAAGGATCTAGGGGCCACCACGCGGCCGTCATGGTGAACCCATATTCCTTCTGGATTTTTATAACATTGATCCTTCGTCCAGGTCACCATCTCCTCCGTGCTGGCCTATGTCTGAAAGGCCAGCACGTCATTAATAGTGGGTGGCGGGTCTGAGCAATTATTTTTCCTTAGTGGGAACAATGACACCTGCATCCCCCCTTTCGACAGAGCTGCTGACTTAGCTGCATTATCAGCTCTGGCATTCCCAAGTGCCACCTCATTCGACTGGCCTGTATGTGCTTGGCATTTGATAATGGCAAGTTTCAAAGGGCATTGAATGGCTCGCAGGAGATTTTCCACTTGTTCTGCATTTTTGATAGGGGTTCCTGAAGAAGTCAGGTACCCGCGAATCTTCCAAATTTGTCCATAGTCATGTGATACCCCAAAAGCATACCTGGAGTCAGTGTAGATATTAACTGTGTGTCCTTCAGCCAGAATACAGGCTCGAGTTAACGCAAACAATTCGGCTTGTTGGGCTGAAAAGGAGTCTGGAAGAGAGGCTGTTTCGACAACATTAAACTGAGTTACAATTGCATAAGCCGCTCTAGGTTGGCCCCTATCATTTCGTAAGGCTGATCCGTCAACATAGTACACTAGATCAGGATTACACATTGGTACATCTGTTAGATTGATACGTGGTTTAGTCACTGATTCGGTTACCATTTCACATGAATGGGGTTCGCCGTCGTCTTCCGTGGGGAGTAGAGTGGCTGGATTTAAGGTAGTACATCTTTTGATGACAAGGTTCGGATTTGATAACAGTTCGACCTCGTATTTAGTGGTTCTTGCGGAGGTTAGGTGTTGGGTGGCACATTTAGTAAGTAAAATCTCGACAGAGTGTGGGATATACAAAATGGTCTGATGATTTAGAGTTATTGGCTGAGCCTGTTGCATAGCATAATAAGCTGCTGCCAACGAAGGAAGACATCCTGGTAGTCCGCGTGCCACTGGGTCTAGTTGGGTACTGAAATACGCTACCGGTCGCTGCCTGTCCCCATGTAACTGAGTCAAAACAGATTGTGCAAAACCCGACTTGTGATGCACAAATAAGTTGAATAGCTTAGTGTAATCTGGTAATCCCAAGGCGGGTGCTGAAGTGAGGGATTGTTTAAGGTTCTGGAAAGCATTCCGGGATACTTCATTCCACATCCTTGAAGCATTGTGAGAATATTTGTGTGGGCTTCTGAACTGGACGAATCTGTGTGTTACACGGACTTCTCATTTATGCTTATGGTGATTCACAGATCACAGAATGTAAAGTACTTGTTTTCTAATTTTATTAAAAGGCTTCCAAACCCAAGATTTTTCCAATACACCCAAAATGTTGATCAAGAGATCACCTGAAATATCTCAAAATCCCAATTCAACTATTGTACTGCCACTCTTTATCAAAAAAAATCCTCTTACTGAGCTAGAAGCTTTTGTACCAAGAATTTACGCCAAGGACAATGAGAGTGTACTCCCCCAGCCTGCACCTCGAGAGACCCACAAAGGCTTTTTTAAAAAAAAGGCATTACAACTTTTAACCACCGGGACCATGTCTCAACAAACCTATCCTTTGTGCATTTCCTAGCTCCGTAACCTCTCATCCGAATAAATCCACGCTTCTAACTTAAAATGTCTTAAACTTCCCACATACAGGACAACACTATGAAGGGTTAAAAAAACTTCACTTTGTTTGAAAAAGTGGGTGGAGCTAAAACAAACAGGCGGTTCCACAACCTTTCCAAACAGGCTTCCAGACACAAGGAAAAAAGACAGAAGCACTCTCATTCAAAGACAAGACATTCACGCACTCTCATTGAAAGACAAGACATTCACAAGTCTCTCTCCATTCAATAAAGCTTTTTCTTTTGCTAGCTTCATTTTTTTTTTTAATCCATAAGTCACTATCAGGTTCTCTTTTTTTTTTACATTTGATTTACTTCCTCTGTTAATTTTACATGGACTTGAAGAATCGGAACCCAGGCCTTTTCTATTACTTTCCTTTTTTTTTTCTACCTGGATCTCTGTTTATAAGACACTCCTGGAGACAAGTTGTTCTCTCTAAATTAAATGAACCATCGGGTGGAAATGGCCTGTTTTCACCCTTAGTCCACTTTACCGTTTTTGTTTCTTTGGTCAATTGAAGACTGACCACAATTCTGGAGCATGACATAGGCTGGTGTGCCTTTTGTGGTGTTTTAACTTGCTCCGGCACCCATTCTGGATGATTAAGATTTTCCCACAGTTTCTGATCTCACAATCCTTTCGGCCAACCGAGTTCTCTACGCCCACTTCTCCTGGCCGTTACGTGGCCTGAAAAGGCTCTTAATTCGGGCTCAGTCTGGGTGTGTGAGAGATGTTGGCACGAACCAATCGTAGTTGATCAATCAGTTACTGTTTCTTTTCCTAATCAATCCTTGTGTTTTTTTTTTTCGAATCACAACTTTCCCGAGTGACTCTTCCCGTTTCTCTAATGGCAATGACTCATAAAGGTATTGCACACGACAGTAATACAAGGACAACAAACAATATTCCCGTGAGTACACAAATCATAACCTCTAAACAAATTCTCAGTCTGCGTTGTACGCCACTACAGACCGAGTCCTTAACTTATCCTAATAACAGCTGATAAAACTTAAGGTTCCGTACCCAAACTCTTTGATCGATTGCGCTCTTTTTTTTTAATAGTCTTATCACATAAGAACCCCTTCCGAATTAAAAACAATAAAAATCTTATCACATAAGAACCTTCGATCGATTAGCGCTTTCTTTTTTCTTTTTTTTTTTAATAGTCTTATCACATAAGAACCCCTTCCGAATTAAAAACAATAAAAATCTTATCACATAAGAACCTGGAACTCTTTTCGATCGACTAGCGCTCCCTTACCTACTGAAACCTTCCCCGGGCTGTCTCGAGATTTTTTCCAGAACCTGTTCTCTTCTGCTGGCGAGCTGAGAAAGAAATGGTTATAAAAAAAATACCTTTAACTTTTAAATGCCGAGTCTTGTAGATGCAGTACCTCAGCTGTGGACAACAGATTACATCTGCGATTCAACAGTGAAGAAACCTCTTGTGAGCAAAGGCTCACCTTGTTTGGCCACCGAAGCCTTTCACTGGAGAGGCACTATGCCTGTATCCGTTTTACTCACAGAACAGAGAGTATGCATCTCGGTGGAACCTCCAATAACTGTCCATATAACTCCAATAACCCCCCATGGGGGGTTACTTGTCTCAGCATGACTTGTCTCCTAGCTGTCTGATAACCATCAGCCATCTAACAGCAGGTTTAGCTGTTTATGCAAGCTGGCTGCTAAAATGCAGAAAGTTCTGGAAGGGCCAGGACTCCATTTTAATCAAAAGGCACACAAATACCGTATGGTATCAGCTTAGATAAAAATATTTTTCCACACCTCCTTCTTACTAGATACTCAGTCCCCTAGTACTTCCAGAAGGTTATTTGTGTCTTCCTTCATGAAGACAGAACCAAAGTATTTGTTCAATTGTTCTGCCATTTCTTTGTTCCCCATTATAAACTCACCTGAATCCAACTGCAAGGGACCTACGTTTGTCTTCACTAATCTTTTTCTCTTCACATATCTACAGTCAGTTTTTATGTTCCCGGCAAGCTTCTTCTCGTACTCTATTTTCCCCTTCTTAATTAAACCCTTTGTTCTCCTCTGCTTAATTCTAAATTTCTCCCAGTCCTCAGGTTTGTTGCTTTTTCTGGACAATTTATATGCCACTTCCTTGGATTTAACATTATCCTTAATTTTCCTTGTTAACCATGGTTGAGCCACCTTCCCGGTTTTATTTTTACTCCAGACAGTGATGTACAATTGCTGAAGTTCATCCATGTGATCTTTAAATGTTTGCCATTGCCTATCCACCGTCAACACTTTAAGTATCATTTGCCAGTCTATTCTGGGCAATTTACGCCTCAAACCATCAAAGTTACCTTTCCTTAAGTTCAGGACCCTAGCTTCTGAATTAACTATGTCACTCTCCATCTTAATAAAGAATTTTACCATGTTATGGTCACTCTTCCCCAAGGGGCCTCGCACAACAAGATTGCTAATTAGTCCTTTCTCATTACACATCAATCAGTCTAGGATGGCCAGCTCCCTAGTTGGTTCCTCGACATATTGGTCTAGAAAACCATCCCTAATATACTCCAGGAAATCCTCCTCCACCGCATTGCTACCAGTTTGGTTAGCCCAATCAATATGTAGATTAAAGTCACCCATGATAACTGCTGTACCTTTATTGTATGCATCCCTAATTTCTTGTTTGATGCTGTCCCCAACCTCACTACTACTGTTTGGTGGTCTGTACACAATGCCCACTAGCGTTTTCTGCCACTTGGTATTCCGTAGCTCCACCCATACACATTCCACATCATCCAGGCTAATGTCCTTTCTTACGATTGCATTAATTTCCTCTTTAACCAGCAATGCCACCCCGCCTCCTATTCCTTCTTGTCTATCCTTCCTAAATGTTGAATACCCCTGGATGTTGAGTTCCCAGCCTTGGTCACCCTGGAGCCATATCTCCGTGTTACCAATTACATCACACCCGTTAATTGCGATCTGTGCCGTTAATTTGTCCTCCTTTTTCCGAATACTCCTCGCATTGAGGCACAGAGCCTTCAGGCTTATCTTTCTACCACACTTTGCCCCTTTAGAATTTTGCTGTAATGTGGACCTTTTTGCTTTTTGTCTTAGGTTTCTCTGCCCTCCACTTTTACTTTTGTTCTTTCTATCTTTTGCTTCTGCCCCCATTCTACTTCCCTCTGTCTCCCTGCATAGGTTCCCATCCCCCTGCCATATTAGTTTAACTCCTCCCCAACAGCACGAGCAAACACTCCCCCTGGGACATTGGTTCCGGTCCTGCCCAGGTGCAGACCATCCGGTTTGTACTGGTCGCACCTCCCCCAGAACCGGTTCCAATATCCCAGGAATTTGAATCCCTCCCTTGTGCACCACTCCTCAAGCCACATATTCATCTGAGCTATTCTATGATTTCTACTCGGACTAGCACATGGCACTTGCAGCAATCCTGAGATTACTACTTTTGAGGTCATACTTTTTAATTTAGCTCCTAGCTCCCTAAATTCGACTTATAGGACCTCATCCCATTTTTTACCTATATCGTTGGTACCTATATGCACCATGACAACTGGCTGTTCACCCTCCCTGTGATCCTCATCCTTCCATTTAAAAATGGTGCCAATAATGACTGCCGCAACCTGGGACCGCCTGTTTTTTCCAGGCGTTTCCTGGTGCGTGCGTTAAATGAGGTGTTGAGGCCGCATGTTCCATCCGGGGCACGAGCGCAGCACTGCATGACGATTGACGTCATCACACTAAAAACGGAGGGTGGAGCGGTAAGTTTTTGCGCTGGTGCAAACCAATAGCCGAATCTTCCGCCCGTGTGGTAAATCCTGGACAACCGGCATAACGCCCAAAAATAGCATTTAACCGCTGGGGCGCTAATTGAGGTGCAAATGAGTCGAAAATCCAGCCTAGAGTATCTCCAGTATTGGTTTCTATTCCCGGCCTTGCGCCATTACCTCCAGATCCCCCAAGGATCTATCTTTGACCCCCTCCTCTTCCTCATCTATAGGCTTCCCTTTGGCAAAATTATCCACGGTCATGGGGTCAACTTCCACATTTATGCTAATCACAACCAGTTCTTCCTTTCTAACACCTCTCTCGACCCCTCTATTGCCTCTGTGTTGGCAGACTGCTACATCAGTCTTGGATGAACCGTAATTTCCTGTAATTATCCGTAATAGTATTAAGACCAAAACCATTGCCTTCTGCCCCTGCCACAAACTCAGTACCCTTGCCACTGATTCTAACCCCGGCCTGGCCACTATCTTAAGCCAGACTGTTTAAAACCTTAGTGTCCTAATCAATCCTGAGCTGAATGTCCAACCAGATATCCCTATCATTTGGGGAGGGCAAAGGAATACATAATAAGAAGTAGGATACTGAAAAGTGTCGAGGAACAGAGGGTTCTTGGAGTGCATGTCCTCCACAGATCCCTGAAGGTAGCAGGACAAGTAGATAAGGTGGTTAAGAAGTCACATGAGATATTTTCCTTTATTGGCCGAGGCATAGAGTATAAAAGCAGGGAGGTTACACTAGAACTGTATAAAACATTAGTTAAGCCACAGCTAGAGTACTGCGAACAGTTCTGGTCACCACAAAACAGGAAATATGTGATTGTACTAGAGAGGGTGCAGAAGAGATTTCTCTTCTCTTACGCAGTCCCTCAGAGTTAAAGATGACTTTCTTCCACACTAAAATGAGTTCTCAGGTAACTGAAGAGTCCGATGCAGGACCTACAGTCTCTGTCACAGGTGTGGCAGACAATGATTGAAGGGACGGGTGGGTGGGGTGCATGGGTTGTCGTGCACTCCTTCTGCTCATTGCGCATGGCTTTCGCTTGCTCCCGGCAAAGAGACTCGAAGTGTTTGGCGCCTTCACGGATGCTGTTCCTCTACTTTGAGCGGTCTTGGGCCAGGTATTCCCAGGTGTCGGTGGGGATGTTGCACTTTTTCAAGAAGGCTTTGAGGATGTCCTTGAAGCGTTTCCTCTGCCCACCTGGGGCTCCTTGCAGTGTCGGAGCTCTGATTAGAGCACTTGTTTTGGGAGTCTCGTATCATAGAAACATAGAAACATAGAAAATAGGTGCAGGAGTAGGCCATTCGGCCTTTCGAGCCTGCACCACCATTCAATAAGATCATGGCTGATCATTCACATCAGTACCCCTTTCCTGCTTTCTCTCCATACCCCTTGTTCCCTTTAGCCACAAGGGCCATATCTAACTCCCTCTTGAATATATCCAATAAACTGGCATCAACAACTCTCTGCAGCAGGGAATTCAACAGGTTAGCAACGCTCTGACTGAAGAAGTTTCTCCTCATCTCAGTCCTAAATGGCCTACCCCTTATCCTAAGACTGTGTTCCCTGGTTCTGGACTTCCCCAACATCGGGAACATTCTTCCCGCATCTAACTTGTCCAGTCCCGTCAGAATCTTCTATGTTTCTATGAGATCCCCTCTCATCCTTCCAAACTCCAGTGTATAAAGGCCCAGTTGATCCATTCTCTCCTCATATGTCAGTCCAGCCATCCCTGGAATCAGTCTGGTGAACCTTCGCTGCACTCCCTCAATAGCAAGAACATCCTTCCTCAGATTAGGAGACCAAAACTGAACACAATATTCCAGGTGAGGTCTCACCAAGGCCCTGCACAACTGCAGTAAGACCTCCCTGCTCTATACTCAAATCCCCTTAGCTATGAAGGCCAACATACCATTTGCCTTCTTCACTGCCTGCTGTACCTGTATGCCAACTTTCAATGACTGATGAACCATGACACCCAAGTCTTGTTGCACCTCCCCGTTTCCTAATCTGCCAGCATTCAGATAATATTCTGCCTTTGTCTTTTTGTCCCCAAAATGGATAACCTCACATTTATCCACATTATACTGCATCTGCCATGCATTTGCCCACTCACCTAACCTGTCCAAGTCACCCTGCAGCCTCTTTAGCATCCTCCTCACAGCTCACACCGCCACCCAGTTTAGTGTCATCTGCAAACTTGGAGATATTACACTCAATTCCTTCATCTAAATCGTTAATGTATATTGCAAAGAGCTGGGGTCCCAGCACTGAGCCCTGCGGCACCCCACTAGTTACTGCCTGCCATTCTGAAAAGGACCCGTTTATCCCGACTCTCTGCCTCCTATCTACCAACCAGTTCTCTATCCACGTCAGCACATTACCCCCAATAAATTGTGCTTTGATTTTGCACACCAATCTCTTGTGTGGGACCTTGTCAAAAGCCTTTTGAAAGTCCAAATACACCACATCCACTGGTTCTCCCTTGTCCATCCTGCTAGTTACATCCTCAAAAAATTCCAGGAGATTCGTCAAACATGATTTTCCTTTCACAAATCCATGCTGACTTGGACCGATCCTGTCACTGCTTTCCAAATGCACTGCTATTTTATCCTTAATGATTGATTCCAACATATCAGGCATGCGGACGATGTGGCCCATCCATCGGAGCTGATTGAGTGTGGTCAATGCTTCGATGCTAGGGATGTTGGCCTGATCGAGAAGACTGACGTTAGTGTGCCTTACCTGCTAATGGATTTGCAGGATCTTGCGGAGGCATCGTCAGTGAGAACACCACCGCAGGTCGGGGCTATAAATAGAGCTGGAGCGCCGGGCCCTGGAACATCGTGGCGGAGGTGCAGCGAATGAGGGTACGGGACCCAGAATAGCCAAGGGCCCAGGGGCAGCACGGGCCAGCCCACACTGTGATATGTGTGCGCACTAGGTCCGTGCAGCAGATCAGGTCTTCAGTCGTCCCGGTTCATCTTTGCCACTGGATAAAGGCCTAGCTCTGTCAAGCCTTTGTGGTGGCTGATGTGCAACAGTCACCACATGTTAAAAAAATTCACGCACAGGCATCTTCCACATCCTCAACTAGAGTTCAGGACTGGAACATCGGGTCCTTCATTGAAACATCTGTGAACTCATGTGGAAGCAAGTCATCCTTGTTCAAGGGACCGCCTATGATGATGACTTCTCCAGTACTCTGAGGTGCCTGCTGTACATAGTCCATGTCTCTGAAGCATATAGGAGGGCGGGTATCACTCACTCATCATCATCATCATCATAGGCAGTCCCTCGAAATTGAGGAAGACTTGTTTCCACTCTAAAAGTGAGTTCTCAGGTGGCTGTACAGTCCAATGCGGGAATTAATCTCTGTAATAGGTGGGGCAGACAGTCATTGGAGGAAAGGGAGGGTGGGGAGTCTCGTTTGCTGCATGCTCCTTCCTTTGTCTGCGCTTGGTTTCCTGATGCTCTCGGCGATGAAACCAGTGGTGCTCAGCGCCCTCCTGGATGCTCTTCCTCCACTTTGGGTGGTCTCTGGCCAGGGATTCCCAGGTGCTGGTGGGGATCTGTCATCGACGTCTGCCCTTGTTGACAGTAGGCTCCCGAGGTATGGAAAATGGTCCATGTTGTCCAAGGTCTTGTCATGGATTTTGATAATCGGGGGGCAGTACTGTGTGCTGGGGGTAGGTTGGTAGAGGATCTTTGTCTTATGGATGTTTAGTGTAAAGCCCATGCTCTCGTACACTTCGGTGAAGGTGTTGATGATAATTTGGAGTTCGGCCTCCGAGTGTGCGCAGACACAGGTGTCGTCTGCATACTGTAATTCAATGCCAGAGGGTGGGACGACCTTGGATCTGGACTGGAGGTGACAGAGGTTGAAGAGTTTCCCGTTTGTTCTGTAGATTAGCTCCACTCCAGCGGGGTGCTCACTGAGGGTGAGATGGAGCATTGCAGCAAGGAAGATCGAGAAGAGCGTTAATGCGATGACACAGCCTTGCTTGACCCCGGTCCGTACATGAATTGGGTCTGTGGTGGATCCGTTGGTCAGGTTTACATGTCATCGTGAAGCAGGCGGAGGATGGTGACAAACATTTGCGGGCAATTGAATTTGAGGACACTCCATAATCCATCACGGTTGACAGTGTTGAAGGTCTTTGTGAGGTCAAAGGCCATTTACAGAAGTTGGTGCTGCTCCCTACATTTCTCTTGAATTTGATGCGCAGTGATGATCATGTTCACTGTGCCCCTAAGTGGGCGGAATCCGCATTGCGACTCTGGGAGGAGCTCTTCAGCCACTGGGAGACGGTGATTGAGGAGGGTTCTTGTGGCAGACAGCAGAGAGACTCCTCCGTCATTACCGCAATCGGACTTGTCACCTTTCTTGAAGATGGTCACGATTGCGGTGTCTCTGAGATCTCCTGGCATGTTCTCCCCTTCCAAATAAGAGAAATGAGTTCATGGATTCATGCCAGTAGTGCTTCTCCGCCATGCTTTAGTGCTTCGGCAGGGATTCCAGCTGCTCCTGAGGTCTTGTTGTTCTTTCAACCTCATGCTGGACTGGGGTTGTGCTGAGGTGATGGCGAGTAGCATGCTGCGGGATGGAGTCGAGGACATTCACGTCGAAGACAGAGTCTCGGTTAAGAAGATCTTCGAAGTGTTTCTTCCAGCGGGCCCTAACTGCCTCACTGTCCTTGGTGAGCACCTCTCTGCTCTTGGCCCTCAGTGGGGTAGGACCTTGGGTGCTTGGGCCGTAGGTAGCCTTGACTGTGCTAAAGAATCCACACACGTCATGGTTGTCGGCTATTTGCTGGATCTCCTCTGCTTTCTCCACCCACCATCTATTCTTTTGGTCGTGAGTTTTTTATTGGACTTCGGCCTTCAGACAGCTATAGAGCTGCTTTCTTGCTCTCGAGTTGTGTTGCTGTTCCCAGTTCAAGAATGCCTTGTGCTTACGACTTATTAGCTCCTGGATCTCCTGGTCATTCTTGTCGTGCCAGTCTTGGTGTTTCCTGGTCGGGTGACCGAGCGTCACTTCACAGGTGCTAATTATGGAGGCCTTGAAGGCAGACCAGGCACTGTGGACACTCTTCATCTTTGGATCACTGGGAGTCATCAGGTTGGTTGTGAGGCACTGGCTGAATAGGGCTTTCTTAGCAGGGTCTTTAAGTGATCCAGTGTTGATTTTCCTGCAGAATTGTTTCTGTTGCCGCTGCTGTTTTGGGACTACATTGATGGAGATGACAGAATGGATTAGGCGGTGGTCCGTTCAACAGTTGTCCACTCCTGTCATGTGCATGTCCTTGCGGTCCCTCGCTCGGACAATGACGTAGTCTAGCAGATGCCAGTGCTTGGAGCAAAAGTGTTGCCATGAGGCCTTGTATTTGTCTTTCTGATGGAACAAGGTGTTGGTTATGACAAGATCATGTTGTAAGCATTTCATCAGGAGGAGGGTACCGTCGGGGTTGGCTTTCCCTACCCCCTCTCTGCCGATCACACCTCCCCTGAGGTCTGTGTCCTTTCCAACTCTGGCGTTAAAGTCACCAAGAAGAATCAGCTTGTCGCCCGGTGGGGCTCGGGTCAGGGATTGATCAAGGCTGGAGTAGAATTCCTCTTTGGTCTCATCTGTAGCTTCCAGTGTTAGGGCGAACGCACTGCTGACTGTAGCGCACTAGTTCTGGGCTAGGGTGAGCCGAAGGGTCATGAGGAGTTTGTTTATCCCACAAGGGAGTCTCTGAGACGGCCAACTAGTTCATTTTTTATGGCGAAGCCCACCCCATGGAAGTGGCGTTCTTCTTCTGGTTTACTTTTCCAGAAGAAGGTGTAACCATCACCTTGTTCCTTGAGCTGGCCTTCCCCTGCCCTCTGAGTCTCGCTTAGAGTGGCGATGTCTACATCGTAACGTCTGAGTTCCTGGGCAATGATAGCGGTGTGGCCTTCCGGTCTGTTGCTGTTGGGGTTGTCCATGAGGGTCCTGACGTTCCAGGTCCCGAACTTCATTTTAAAGGATGGAAAAAGTCTATGCGGGAATTTTTTTAACGTGGGGTGGACGTTGCACACCAGCCACCACACGGGTTCAGCAAAGCAAAATCTTGGTCCAGTGGCAAGGGGATCCAAGATGTCTGGAAACCAGGCTCCACTGCATGGGCCTCGTTCATACACACACACATACTCCCACTGCCCTCCTTCCCACAGGTCCTCTCTCTCTGGGACTTATAGGACCTCGCTGTTGGCCCGTACTGTTCCTTCCCTGGGCCCCGACCCCACTGCTGGTCCATGCTGCGACACTCCTGGGCCCTGACCTCACCGCTCCCGAACTCCGCTTCCGACCTCTGGACCTTGGCTCTCCTGGCCTCCGCTCCTCGCCGCTCCCGACCTTCGAACCTCGCCACTTCCGACCTCTGCTCCCGACCTCCGCTTCCGATCTCTGGACCTCGTCGTTCCCGGCCTCCGCTCCTTGCAGCTCCTGACCTTCGGACCTCGCCGCACCCAACCTCCGCTCCCGACCTCTGGACCTCACCGTTCCTGACCTCCGCTCCCAACTTCTGGACCTTGCCACTCCCGACCTCCTCTCCCAACCTCTGGACCTCGCCGCTCCCGACCGTTGGACCTCGCCGCCCCCAACCTCCGCTCCCGACCTCCGCTCCTGGCCTCCGCTCCTCGCTGCTCCTGACCTCAGCTCCTCACTGGACCTGATCTCCGGACCTCACCGTTCCTCCCGCCGCTGGGCTTGAGCTTGCTCCAAGATACGCCACCAACCTGGTCGTCACCCTTCAATTTTGTCGGCCTCTCTGGTTGGCTTGCGCTTCTCCCTGCAATGGCTAGCTCCTGGTGTCTCCCACCAGGTTTGGTCGGTGCCATGCTGAGTCCTGGGGCACTGCTCTTCTTATCCCCGGTGTTGCTCCTGGTGTCTTCAACCAGGTCGGCTCGGCACTGTTCGATTTACAAGTATGATTTACGAGGATGTTGCCAGGACTGAAGGATTTTAGCTATGAGGAAAGATTGGATAAGCTGGGGTTGTTTTCTTTGGAATAGAGGATGATAAAGGGAGATTTAATTGAGGTGTATAAAATTATAAGGGGCCTGGATAGAATGGATAGGAAGGACATATTTCCCTTAACAGAGAGGTCAATAACCAGGAGCATAGGTTTAAAGTAATTGGTAGAAAGATTAAAGGGGAGTTGAGAAGAATTATTTTTACCCAGAGGGTTGTGGGGTTATGGAACTCATTGCTGGAAAAAGGGTGGTAGAGGCAGAAACGCTCATCACATTTAAAAAGTAGTTGGATGTGGACGTGAGGTTTCATAACTGTTGTATATGTATACGATAGATATACTCTCTGTGTAGTCACTGTATAGTTGCATAAGATGGAGACTTGTTTACCAGATGTACCATCATCAAGGCTCACACTGTATACACTATGCTGGCACCACCAGAGGGTGCAACTGGTGGAGGCCCAGGGGTCACCTGTACACCACAGGTACCCAGGTATAAAAGGGAGTCCACCATGTGGTATCCTCACTCAGGAGTTACTTTAAATGGATTATGGACTTTCACGCGAAAATGGCTAACCTTGGTACGTTGCAGCATTTCGCCGATGGTGATGATTGGGACACCTTTGTGGAGAGGCTCGACCATTTCTTCACAGCAAATGACCTGGCAGGTGATGATCCGGCCACACTGGCTGATAACGCAGAGCTATCCTGCTCACCAGTTGTGGGCCCACAGTCTATGGCCTCGTCAGGGATTTGCTGGCACCAGCGAAGACAATGACCAAGACGTACGAGGAGCTTGTAACACTGATCCAAGAACAAGTCAAGCCCAAAGAGAGCATCCTCACAGCCAGACACCGGTTTTACACCCACTGACGGCCTGAAGGCCAGGAAATCGCGAAATATGCTGCAGACCTCAGGAGGCTGGCGGCACCGTGTGATTTCGGCGAACACCTCACCGAAGCACTGCGGAATATCTTTGTCATCGGAATCGGCCATGAGGGCCTTCTTCACAGGTTACTATCTGCAGATACCACAGTCACACTGCAGAAGGCCATCACCGTGAGCCAGGCATTCATGATCTCGATCTGCGGCTCCAGGCGGATGACTCATCCTCAGGACTCAGACCCGGCAAGTACTGTACACAGACTGGCACCTTTTAGAGGCAGGACTGTAGAACGTAAATCTCCTCAGGGGAGAGAGAACAAGTCCCTGAGTCCGTTAACTCTGAGTCCGCTGAAGGGGGCTAATCGGTTAGTGTCATGCTGGCATTGCGGAGGAAATCACCGGGCTCACGTGCTGTTTTAAAGACTATGTGTGCAAAGGGTGCAGCACAAAGGGCCACTTCCAGTGAATGTGGAAAAGAAATAGGATTCACTGTGTTGATGAAGAGTCTGCAGAGGGCCATGAATCCAGCGCGGATTATGAAGAAGTGGTCAGAGAGGCAGCTCAACCCCACGATGAGGTGTGCGGAATGTTTAGCTGCACCCCAGAATGTTCCCCGTTGAGAATGGAAGTCGAGATAAACGGCGTTCCAGTCTTCATGGAAGTGGACACGGGGGCGCACCAGTCAGTAATGAATCAAGAAGCCTTTGAGAGGCCATGGGACAATCAAACCGAACGACCCAAATTGGTCCCAGTTCAAGCTAAACTGCTCACCCGCACCAATGAACTTATCCCAGTCGTTGGTAGTGCGGATGTAAAGGTACTCCATGATGGTGCGGTGCACAAGTTCCCACTGTGGATTGCTGCAAGGGATGGACCAACGCTACTCGGAGGAAGGTGGATGGAGAAGATCCATTGGAGCTGGGAAGATTTCATCCCTCCAGCGATCAATGTCCCCCATGCTCAGAGGTAAAACAAGCCCCCACCTGAGGTTGGACCCGGCACTAGAGAGCAGACTAGCACAGCACCCGAGGCGCAGACTGCTCAGCATGACTGCGTGGCGATGATCCAGCTGAGACGACCTGAACGCACCTTCCAGGCTCCAGTGGCAGGACACAGGAGGAAGAAAATTGGATCCAAAGGTAAAAAATGGGATGAGGTCCTACAAGAAGAATTTAGGGAGCTAGAAGCTAAATTAAAAAGTAGGATCTCAAAGGTAGTAATCTCAGGATTGCTATCAGTGTCACATGCTAGTCAGAGTAGGAATAGCAGAATAGTTCAGATGAATACGTGGCTTGAGGAATGGTGCAGAAGGGAGGGATTCAAATTCCTTGGACATTGGAACCGGTTCTGGGGGAGGTGGGACCAGTACAAACCAGACAGTCTGCACCTGGGCAGGACCGGAACCAATGTCCTCGGGGGAGTATTTGCTAGTGCTGTTGGGGAGGAGTTAAACTAATATGGCAGGGGGATGGGAACCGATGCAGGGAAACAGAGGGAAGTAGAATGGGGGCAGAAGCAAAAGATATAAAGAAGAAAAGTAAAAGTGGAGGGCAGAGAAACCCAAGGCAAAAAGCAAAAAAGGCCACATTACACCAAAATTCTAAAGGGGAAAAGCGTGTTAAAAAGACAAGCGTGAAGGCTCTGTGCCTCAATGCGAGGAGTATTTGTAATAAGGTGGACGAATTAACTGCGCAGGCAGCAATTAACGAATATGATGTAATTGGCATCACAGAGACATGGTTCCAGGGTGACCAAGGCTGGGAACTCAACATCCAGGGGTATTCAACATTCAGGAAGGATAGACAGAAAGGAAAAGGAGGTGGGGTGGTGAAGCTGGTTAAAGAAGAAATTAACTCAATAGTAAGGAAGGACATTAGCTTGGATGATGTGCAATCGGTATGGGTGGATTATGGAATACCAAAGGGCAGAAAATGTTAGTGAGAGTTGTGTACAGACCACCAAACAGTAGTAGTGAGGTTGGGGACAGCATCAAACAAGAAATTAGGGATGCATGCAATAAAGATGCAGCAGTTATCATGGACGACTTTAATCTACATATAGATTGGTCTAACCAAACTGGTAGCAATGCGGTGGAGGAGGATTTTGTGGAGCGTATTAGGGATGGTTTTCTGAACCAATATGTTGAGGAACCAACTAGAGGGCTGGCCATCCTAGACTGGGTGATGTGAAACGAGAAAGGATTAATTAGCAATCTTGTTGTGCAAGGTCCCTTGGGGAAGAGTGACCATAATATGGTAGAATTCTTTATTAAGATGGAGAATGACACAGTTAATTCAGAGACGAGGGTCCTAAACTTAAAGGAAGGTAACGTGGATGGTATGAGACGTGAATTGGCTAGAATAGACTGGCGAATGATACTTAAAGGGTTGACGGTGGATAGGCAATGGCAAACATTTAAAGATCACATGGATGAACTTCAATTGTACATCCCTGTCTGGCGTAAAAATAAAACGGGGAAGATGCCTCAACCGTGGTTACCAAGGGAAATTAAGGATAGTGTTAGACCCAAGGAAGAGGCATATAAATTGGCCAGAAAAAGCAGCAAACCTGAGGACTGGGAGAAATTTAGAATTCAGCAGAGGAGGACAAAGGGTTTAATTAGGAGGGGGAAAATAGAGTAAGAGAGGAAGCTTGCTGGGAACATAAAAACTGACTGCAAAAGCTTCTATAGATATGTGAAGAGAAAAAGATTAGTGAAGACACACGTAAGTCCCTTGCAGTCAGAATCAGGTGAATTTATAATGGAGAACAAAGAAATGGCAGACCAGTTGAACAAATACTTTGGTTCTGTCTTCACGAAGGAAGACACAAATAACCTTTCGGAAATACTAGGGGACCGAGGATCTAGTGAGAAGCAGGAACTGAATGAAATCCTTATTAGGCATGAAATTGTGTTAGGGAAATTGATGGGATTAAAGGCCGATAAATCCCCGGGGCCTGATGGTCTGCATCCCAGAGTACTTAAGGAAGTGGCCCTAGAAATAGTGGATGCATTGGTGATCATTTTCCAACAGTCCATCTACTCTGGATCAGTTCCTATGGACTGGAGGGTAGCTAATGTAACCCCACTTTTTAAAAAAAGAGGGAGAGAGAAAATAGGTAATTATAGACCGGTTAACCTGACATCAGTAGTGGGGAAAATGTTGGAATCAATTATTAGAGATTAAATAGCAGCGCATTTGGAAAGTAGTGACAGGTTTGGTCCAAGTCAGCATGGATTTATGAAAGGGAAATCATGCTTGACAAATCTTCTAGAATTTTTTGAGGATGTAACTAGTAGAGTGGACAAGGAAGAACCAGTGGACGTGGTGTATTTGGACTTTCAAAAGGCTTTTGACAAGGTCCCACACAAGAGATTGGTGTGCAAAATTAAAGCACATGATATTGTACTGATATGGATAGAGAACTGGTTGGCAGACAGGAAACAGAGAGTCGGGATAAACGGATCCTTTTCAGAATGGCAGGCAGTGACTCGTGGGGTGCCGCAGGGCTCAGTGCTGGGACCCCAGCTATTTACAATATACATTAATGATGTAGATGAAGGAATTGAATGTAATATAGTCAAGTTTGCGGATGACACTAAGTTGGGTGGCGGTGTGAGCTGTGAGGAGGACGCAGGGTGACTTGGACAGGTTAGGCAGATGCAGTTTAATGTGGATAAATATGAGGTTTCTACTTTGGTGGCAAAAACACGAAGGCAGAATATTATCTGAATGGCGGCAGATTAGGAAAAGGGGAGGTGCAACGAGACCTGGATGTCATGGTACATCAGTCATTGAAAGTTGGCATGCTGGTACAGTAGGTGGTGAAGAAGGCAAATGGTATGTTGGCCTTCATAGTTAGAGGATTTGAGTATAGGAGCAGGTTGATCTTACTGCAGTTGTACAGGGCCTTGGTGAGGCCTCACCTGGAATATTGTGTTCAGTTTTGGCCTCCTAATCTGAGGAAGGACGTTCTTGCTATTGAGGGAATGCAGTGAAGGTTCACCAGACTGATTCCTGGGATGGCAGGACTGACATATGAGGAGAGACTGGATCGACTGGGCCTGTATTCACTGGATGAGAGGGGATCTCACAGAAGCATATAAAATTCTAACGGGACTGGACAGGTTAGATGCAGGAAGCATTTTCCCGATGTTGGGAAGTCCAGAACCAGGGGTCACAGTCTAAGGATAAGTGGTAAGCCATTTAGGACTGAGATGAGGAGAAACTTCTTCACTCAGAGAGTTGTTAACCTGTGGAATTCCCTACCGCAGAGAGTTGTTGATGTCAGTTCATTGGATATATTCAAGAGGGAGTTGGATATGGCCCTTACGGCTAAAAGGATCAAGGGGTATGAAGAGAAAGCAGGAAAGGGGTACTGAGGTGAATGATCAGCCATGATCTTATTGAATGGTGGTGCAGGCTCGAAGAGCCGAATGGCCTACTCCTGCACCTATTTTCTATGTTTCTATGTTCCCAGCTTCGGTGGCAGAACCCGGGGAGAAGAGGATCACAGCAGCCGACATTGTGGATGGAAGAAAGATGGCACCCAAACCACGAGGTGAAGCGCTGAAGAAAAAGATGGTGGCGGCCAGACCACGAGGTGCAGTGCTGATGGAGCAACACGTGGTACCAAGTGAAGAAGAGGATTGGGGTAAAGATAGCAAGGCTCTCTTAAAGGAGTCCAGCAACCCACCCCACTTAAAGGGACAGTCCCACATTCTCACTCAATGTAATAACTATGAGCCAAATGTAAAGCTTGTAACTAATGATCAGAATTTTATACATGTAATAAGCAAAGAAAAGTCAGGCGATTGCGATCGGAGCTACAGTTTATCCACAATAAACAATAAAACGTTGTGCGATGTTAGATTTCCACTGTATTCTGATATTGTAGCAGGCAAACACCCATCGGGAGCACACAGGTCCAGTGGGCTGCCCAATGCTGTAGCCTGCGTCCCTGGGACCAGAATGATGCACCATGGAGTATGGCCACAAGCAGCTAATATAGACAAGCTGCAGAGCAAGCGATCTCAGGAAGACAACAGCACTGGTATCGATACCCTGCCTCTGATCGGCTCCACCTCCCAGGCACCCGATGGCACCAACTGCCACGAGCCCGAAAGTGCAAACTGCGCTAAGGCGCAGCCCCCAGACTCTATCGCCACCAAGGCTACAGCCGGGAACGAAGGGTCACCCGCAATGGTTCTCCCAAATGGGACCGGGACCAGCCAGGATCCCAAACCAAATAACGCCCAGGCAAGCGCACTGCTAGACGACTGCTCCTCTGGGAGCAGCAGCGGTCCGGGGTGTAAGGAAAGGACAGGGATGTCACAGGCATTTGTCCAGTTGCCCACCACCCGGGTGGAGACAGCGCGGCCCCCAGACCCAGTTACCACGGCCAGGTCCGGGAGCGAAAGGTCAGAACCAACGAGTTCCCCAAACGGGACCTGGAACAGCCAAGTTCCCACAACCGTTCAAGAGCAGGCAGAAGACTCTGCAGCCCTCAAAGAAGGACAGGGAGACCACACACATCTGTGGCTCTGCCCACCACTAGGCAATGGCAAAGGCCCTGTGTCCTGGCAAGGTGACCGAACCAAGTCCACTCTGCTAGCTGGGGGCACAGCGCGCCATCAGACGACTAGGACCCCGTTCAGTTGCTCTGGAACTAGCGTCCTCGCATACCTGCACCTACCCAATCCAGGTGCATGACTGTAAAATGCAATGAATGTATCTCACCAGTCAAATGTACTTGCCTCACAACTGTACCACAAATGCAATGATGTAAATGCAAATTTCCTTTTGTGGACTTGAACGTATATGAATGTATCTGAATGTGATGAGCCACCGGCATGAGCTACATATGGTGAGGGGGCGGGGAAATGGATCTATGTGGCCATGGACACACATGGATCACACCCAGAACCCACTGAAGCCCCATTGCATCATCGAACCATCCCAACTGGTTACCACTACCCAACGTTGTGGCAATAAGGACTTGGGGTTGACAGGGAGAGAGCCAAGCCAAAACACAGCCAAGGTGCAAGGGCTATTGGCACTTAGGTCTTGGGAAAGCTAAGCCAGAGCACATAGTGCAAAGGTAATTGGCACAAAAGACTTGGGGGCGAGTGATGTTGTATATGCAGACTATACATATACTCTCTGTGTAGTCACTGTATAGTTGCATAAGATGGATACTTGTTTACCAGATGTACCATCAAGAAGGTTCACGCTGTATACACTATGTTGGCACCACCAGAGGTTGCAACTGGTGGAGGCCCAGGGGTCACCTGTACACCACAGGTACCCAGATATAAAAGGGAGTCCACCATGTGGTGTCGTCACTCAGGAGTTAGATTAAATGGACGAAGGTCACTACAGTACAAGTACAATACCTTGTCTTGTGGAGTCATTATCAGAGCATCTAAAGACATAACAATAACCTACAGGGCTACAGACCAACGGGCCAAAACTCAGCCTCTTGAAAAGGCCTCTTACCACTGGAACGCGGCGACCAAGTGCCGGAGTCGAGTGGCCGCCGCCAGCAGAATTGTCCTCGGGGTTTTTTTGCAGCGGTGCTCACTTCCACCCCGCTTCCCCCACTTCCACCCCTTCCCCCCCACTTCCACCCCTTTCCCCCTACTTCCACCCCGCTCCCCCCACTTCCACCCCTTTCCCCCCCACTTCCACCCCGTTCCCCCCACTTCCACCCCGTTCCCCCCACTTCCACCCCGTTCCCCCCACTTCCACACCTTTCCCCCCCACTTCCACCCCATTCCCCCCCACTTCCACCCCTTTCCCCCCACTTCCACCCCGTTCCCCCCACTTCCACCTCTTCCCCCCCACTTCCACCCCGCTTCCCCCACTTCCACCCCATTCCCCCCCACTTCCACCCCTTTCCCCCCCACTTCCACCCCTTTCCCCCCCACTTCCACCCCGTTCCCCCCACTTCCACCTCTTCCCCCCCACTTCCACCCCGCTCCCCCCACTTCCACCCCGTTCCCCCCACTTCCACCTCTTCCCCCCCACTTCCACCCCTTTCCCCCCCACTTCCACCCCGTTCCCCCCACTTCCACCTCTTCCCCCCCACTTCCACCCCGCTCCCCCCACTTCCACCCCGCTCCCCCCACTTCCACCACTTTCCCCCTACTTCCACCCCGCTTCCCCCACTTCCACCCCGTTCCCCCCCACTTCCACCCCGTTCCCCCCCACTTCCACCCCGCTCTCCCCCACTTCCACCACTTCCCCCCCACTTCCACCCCTTTCCCCCTCACTTCCACCCCGCTCCACCCACTTCCACCCATTCCCCCCCACTTCCACCCCTTTCCCCCTACTTCCACCCATTCCCCCCCACTTCCACCCGTTTCCCCCTACTTCCACCCTGCTCCCCCCCACTTCCACCCATTCCCCCCCACTTCCACCCCTTTCCCCCTACTTCCACCCCGCTCCCCCCACTTCCACCCATTCCCCCTCACTTCCACCCCTTTCCCCCTACTTCCACCCCGCTCCACCCACTTCCACCCATTCCCCCTCACTTCCACCCCTTTCCCCCTACTTCCACCCCGCTCCACCCACTTCCACCCATTCCCCCCCACTTCCACCCCTTTCCCCCTACTTCCACCCCGCTCCCCCCACTTCCACCCCTTTCCCCCCCACTTCCACCCCGTTCCCCCCCACTTCCACCCCGCTCCCCCCACTTCCACCCCTTCCCCCCCACTTCCACCACTTCCCCCCCACTTCCACCCCTTTCCCCCTCACTTCCACCCCGCTCCACCCACTTCCACCCATTCCCCCCCATTTCCACCCCTTTCCCTCTCACTTCCACCCCACTTCCACCCATTCCCCTCCACTTCCACCCCTTTCCCCCTCACTTCCACCCCACTCCCCCCACTTCCACCCCTTTCCCCCTCACTTCCACCCCACTCCCCCCACTTCCACCCCTTTCCCCCCCACTTCCACCCTGCTCCCCCCCACTTCCACATCACTCCCCCCACTCCCGCCACTTCCACCCCGCTCCCCCCACTTCCACCAGACAAGGCTGAGGACAGCTCTGAGTATTGAAACCAAACTGACCATTGCACTCAACGTTTACGCAACTGGCTTTTCCCAGTCTGCAACTGCAGACATACCTCAGTTCTTTGCCCATCGCTCCATCCGTCAAGTCACAGATGCTCTCTACAGGAGAAGACTGCAATACATTTTGTTCCCAATGAGCAGGGAGAAGCAGGTGGAGCGGCAGACCGGATTTGTGCGGATTGCGGGGTTCCCCAGGGTGCAGGGGGCCATCGACTGCACACACGTCGGACTGATGGCGTCACAAACCCATGCTGAGATGTTGATGAACAGAAAGGGATCCCTCTCCCTCAACGTTTAGCTGGTGTGCGACCAATTGAACAAGTACTTTGGTTCGGTATTCACTAAGGAGGACACAAACAACCTTCCGGATATAAAAGGGGTCAGAGGGTCTAGTAAGGAGGAGAAACTGAGGGAAATCCTTATTAGTCAGGAAATTGTGTTGGGGAAATTGATGGGATTGAAGGCCGATAAATCCCCAGGGCCTGATGGACTGCATCCCAGAGTACTTAAGGAGGTGGCCTTGGAAATAGCGGATGCATTGACAGTCATTTTCCAACATTCCATTGACTCTGGATCAGTTCCTATGGAGTGGAGGGTAGCCAATGTAACCCCACTTTTTAAAAAAGGAGGGAGGGAGAAAACAGGGAATTATAGACCGGTCAGCCTGACATCGATAGTGGTTAAAATGATGGAATCAATTATTAAGGATGTCATAGCAGCGCATTTGGAAAATGGTGACATGATAGGTCCAAGTCAGCATGGATTTGTGAAAGCGAAATCATGCTTGACAAATCTTCTGGAATTTTTTGAGGATGTTTCCAGTAGAGTGGACAAAGGAGAACCAGTTGATGTGGTATATTTGGACTTTCAGACGGCTTTCGATAAGGTCCCACACAAGAGATTAATGTGCAAAGTTAAAGCACATGGGATTGGGGGTAGTGTGCTGACGTGGATTGAGAACTGGTTGTCAGACAGGAATCAAAGAGTAGGAGTAAATGGGTACTTTTCAGAATGGCAGGCAGTGACTAGTGGGGTACCGCAAGGTTCTGTGCTGGGGCCCCAGCTGTTTACATTGTACATTAATGATTTAGACGAGGGGATTAAACGTAGTATCTCCAAATTTGCGGATGACACTAAGTTAGGTGGCAGTGTGAGCTGCGAGGAGGATGCTATGAGGCTGCAGAGTGACTTGGATAGGTTAAGTGAGTGGGCAAATGAATGGCAGATGAAGTATAATGTGGATAAATGTGAGGTTAAAAAGATAATGTGGTAAAAACAGAGAGACAGACTATTATCTGAATGGTGATAGATTAGGAAAAGGGAAGGTGCAACGAGACCTGGGTGTCATGGTACATCAGTCATTGAAGGTTGGCATGCAGATACAGCAGGCGGTTAAGAAAGCAAATGGCATGTTGGCCTTCATAGCGAGGGGATTTGAGTACAGGGGCAGGGAGGTGTTGCTACAGTTGTACAGGGCCTTGGTGAGGCCACACCTGGAGTATTGTGTACAATTTTGGTCTCCTAACCTGAGGAAGGACATTCTTGCTATTGAGGGAGTGCAGCGAAGATTCACCAGACTGATTCCCGGGATGGTGGGACTGACCTATCAAGAAAGACTGGATCAACTGGGATTGTATTCACTGGAGTTCAGAAGAATGAGAGGGGATCTCATAGAAACGTTTAAAATTCTGACGGGTTTAGACAGGTTAGATGCAGGAAGAATGTTCCCAATGTTGGGGAAGTCCAGAACCAGGGGTCACAGTCTGAGGATAAGGGGTAAGCCATTTAGGACCGAGATGAGGAGAAACTTCTTCACCCAGAGAGTGGTGAACCTGTGGAATTCTCTACCACAGAAAGTAGTTGAGGCCAATTCACTAAATGTATTCAAAAGGGAGTTAGATGAAGTCCTTACTACTCGGGGGATCAAGGGGTATGGCGAGAAAGCAGGAAGGGGGTACTGAAGTTGCATGTTCAGCCATGAACTCATTGAATGGCGGTGCAGGCTAGAAGGGCTGAATGGCCTGCTCCTGCACCTATTTTTCTATGTTTCTATGTTTCTACCAGCGCAAGATCATGGCAGTTGATGCCCGGTATCTAGGCAGCAGCCACGATGCCTTCATCCTGCGCCAGAGCAGTGTGCCCGCCGTCTTCTCGGGCCCAAACCAGGATTATGGATGGCTGCTTGGGGACAAGGGATATACTCTGTGAACTTGGTTGCTGACTCCCCTTCGCAACCCCAGGACAGCTGGCGAACATGCTTACAATGACGCTAATTCTGGCACCAGGTGCATAATTGTGCACTGCATCGGGATCCTCAAGCAGAGATTCCTGGAGCTCGATCCAGCAGTAGCACCTCAGGAGGAGGTGGGGCAGGAGGCGTCGTTGCCATCCCAAACCTGCAAGGGAAGTGCAGACCCGTCCCATTGTTGCTCATTTCCGCTGAGTTAATGCCCATATCACCCTTCAGCTTTGCTTTTCCATGGCCATCTCAATGAGTCCTTTCATACATTATTGCCCACCATCAAATGATACACCTGCCCAGATATAGGAACACAAATAAAGATTTATTACATAATAAAGAAAGGTGCAAAAACATTTACAAAATAATTTCTCACCCTTGTGCATCTCCTTATAACCCCTCTTATGCAAACTTATCCTGCTACTATGCCACAGTGTCTCCCCTGTGGCTGCCTCATGGGTCTGGGAAGGCAGCTGTGTTTCCTGTGTGGAATCTACAGGTGTCCTTCTAGGATACCCTCGGCCAGCTCAGGCCTTGGAAGGGCTGGCTGAAGACTGGTCATCACCCTCCTTGGAGGGTTCAGTCGGCCTTGGCTTGAGCGAGCCCATGACTGGATGCAATGGTGGAGTGACAGGTCTGGGGTCAGGAATGATGTGGATCCTGGTCTAAGGACCCTGTGTCATTCCCCAGGGACGGCTCAGGTCGGTGCTGTGGCACCACACCGGAAGGTCCCCCGTAGCCCGTGGTGGACCCAGCCGTGAAGGCAACACTGAGGTGTCAGGTGGCATCCAGCTGATACTGCATGAGAGCAGCCAGAGTCCCAAAGCCACCAAAGATGACAGCAGTAAGACGCTCCGTGGCCTGTTGCCCAGAGTGCATATGAGCATTCTGAGCTTCCAGGGCCGCGGCCATCCTCTCCAATCCAGCACCGATACGCTCGTTCCCTTGTGCCTGTGCTGTAATGGTAGCTGCCACAGCACCAACAAGTCACGGCATCACAGCTGGATCCGCACGGTCTTTCTGGGAGTCCACCATCACCTGCACACTGGCAATGATGGGTTCCATGGTGTGCACAGATCTATCGACAATGTGGGAGGCAGACTCCTCCATGCTCACCACTTCCAACAGCCTGTCTGGCACCCCTACCACTGCCCCCAACATCTGGGAATGCATGGCCTCCACCCTTCTTTCATAAGCCCCAACATTAATGGGCTCGTCTGAGTCCTCCTCAGCAGAACTCTGGTGCGGACTCATTGCACCCCCCCGCACCCCCCACCACCCAGAGAGATGGCACCTGAGGTTCCCTCTGTCCGTCACCATGCTGCAGCCCGCTAGGCCCCAGTGCAACACCCAGTGCAGATCCCTCTGCTATGTCTAATAGATCCGACCTTGAACTCCCAGTATCTGAGCTGGAGCGTGTGACTGTAGGATGCAGTGAAGCAATGCTGACAGCAGTGTCCCCCTCTTCCTCTACCTCATCTGAAATGGTGCCAACAGATGGAGTGGGCTCCAGGCTCCCACCAGGCTACAGCCCCCAATGTCCTCCTGGATGTCAGGATTGCCATGGCTGTCATTGCCCTCTTGGCTGTCCTCCAGGCCTCACCTCTCAGTCTCTAGTTCATCCTCTCCCTGGTCTTGGCTACCACTGCCTTCAAGGCTGTTGTCCTGCATTGCCCTCCAACTCACACCAGTGCTAGGACCCTCGCCTTGGCTCTCACTTGGCCTCTCCTCTGCAAGCATAAATGGCACAAGGGGATTGACACCTGGTGGCTGCAACTTGCACACTTTCAGAAGGAAAGGCATGGTAGGCGCTTTCAGGGAGAGATAGCATTAAAGGAGGGCCTTCACTTACCCATGCTGTCCACATCGGCATCGCCAGTACCGGAGGCCACAGGGAAGGCAGCAGTCTGCCCACTAGCGCCTGGATCCTCAAAGGTGTAAGAATCTGAAGCTCAGCCTCGTCACCACCAGTCCTCCTTTGCTCCATTCGGTCCTGCAAAACAAAGAATTGTTGCTGAGTGGCAGTGTCATGTGGCCTCAGAAATGAGTGTACAAGTGTGTATCCCTGACATGTAGCTGTAACTGTGACATGAAAGGGAGCCTCCATTGTGAGAACACACACATATGTATATAGGCCTCAACAGTGAAATGCTGCTTCAGTGACTATATAGTGAAGGTGGGAAATGAGAGAAGGATGAAGGAGAGGCTCACAGATGGAAGGTCAGCAGTTGGTGGAACAGATTCTCACCTTCATCAGACGAATGATGTCGTTCATCCTTTTTCGGCATTGGGTGGCGGTCTGATCATGAATGGAGGTCCCTGAGACCACCACAGCTATCACTCTCCATGCATTTGTAAACACTTCCCGAGTCGGTCTGCCTGCACTGGGGTACAGGACTTGCCTCCTTCCCTCCGCAGCCTGCATCAGTGTCTCGAGCTCGGCATCTGAGAAACGGTTTGCCCTCCTTGTTACAGGTGCAGCAGCCATGGCCTTAACTCAAAGGCCTTCCCTGAGTAACACCCTCAAATCACCAGAAGGTGAATTTCCCCATCTGAAGGCGACTCCTTGCTCACACCACTGCAAACTGTCGATACCCGCCGGACAATACCGCTGGCCGCCATTTCGATACTTGCGGCAGTAACAGCGACTAAATAATGGTAAATGCGTCCCATTTCGGGCAGACCTGAATTTCTACCTTCAAGAGTTGGAAAGTGGGATTAGGTTGGATAGCTCTCTTTTAGCCGACACAGACACGATGGGTCGAATGGTCTTCTTTTGTGCCTACTTCCGCATCAACAGCTTCGCCTGCCCCAGCCTCAGCCCTTCTGCTGAAAACCTCAACAACGCCTTTGTCACCCCCAAACTTGATTGTTCCAGTGGTCTCCTGGCCGACCCCTCATCCTTCACATAATACAAACCTCAGCCCATCCAAATCTCTGCCGTCTGTATCCCGCATCAAGTCCCGCTCACCCATCACTCCTGTACTTGCTGATCTGCATTGTCTCCCAGTCTTCCAATGCTTCAGATTTAATATTCTCATCCCTTTGTTTAAATCCTCTCATGACCTCACCCCTGCCTATTTCTGTACCCTCCTTCAGCCCTCCAACCACTCGCTCTCCCCTCCCCCGCTCTCCAAAATGAATACAGAGGAATAATAGCTGATTCCCAATATAACCAAAAAGAAAATGGGATCTTCACAGACCCAAATAGAATTCTATGAGGTCCAGAGCGTAATACTGTAGATGTACAAGGGCTGTTCCAAGAACTAATATCCTCTGAGAATAAAAGAGTTGTAGTGAGGAATATATGTATGAGAGCTTAGAGGTGTATCATTAGGACATCCAGCTACACAGGCTCTTGGACTGATATCACTGACAGATACAATAAAAAGAGGAGACACAAGCTTCCAGGCAGAGACTAACGGCCCGAGCTTGGTCAAAGCTAAGGCCCACCCAGGTGCTGCCCAAAGGCCTGCCGAGAGACCTGGTGATACATTGGCAGGGAGATTCCTCAAAAAGATCTGCAAAGACCGCCCAGCGGCAAAAAAACAACATACGGCGGCAGCGGTGGAAGCTCCCAATCTCGGCGGCAAATGCAATCCTCGGCAAAGTGTCGCCAAGGATTGAGTCGGGCCCAGGAAGGGAGGAACACATAAAAATAAAAATTTATACAAAAAACCCACTGGAAAACCTTCAGGGGACCCCATCCACCTGAATCGCTGTAAAAAAACATTAAAAGAAGTTTACTAACCTTTTTTTGCAGGTCTTCATACTTACCCTTGGGGTTAGACCTGCCTTTACGCGACGGTCCTTCCCCCTGCTGCCGCCGACTCCTGCCGGGAGCAAACTGGCAGCTCGGCGGGTGGGAGGACACTTACGCGCCTTGCGTGGACATGAATGTCAGCGGGCGGTTCCCAACGGTCCTCCCCTCCTGCCAGTGGGAGGCCTAGAGGAAACTGGCACCAAGGGGAGATCGCTCAGAAAACACGGCAGCAGTTGGCGGCAGCAGGCAGCAAGTGCACCAAGTTCGAGGCCCGAGACTTCTGTGGATGGAATTTTACAAAAATTCCAGCTGCAGTAAATCAGCCAGAGAAGATAAACAGAAGACAGCATCTGTCAGCTTGAACAATGTGTGCAGGAGTAGCCAAAAAACAGTTAGCCAGTCGATGCTATATTAGGCTGCGGCAGGCCAATAGCTGTTCATAGGCACTGGGTTGATGATACCGACAGCAAAGTTCCTCAGAAGGTTGGACTGAATAGGTGCACAGTACCTAGAGGACAGGCCAAGAGAAGTATATGGTGGCCAGGCTTGAGATAGCAGCTGGAACAAATCGTCAAGAGCTGCCTTAAGTGTGCAGAGGAGAGAACAAGCTTAGCTTAGCCTTGTGTTCTGCCAGAGCACCCGCGGCAGAAGGTGGGAATGGTCTAGTAAGTGATAAGTTTAATAGTTGAGTAACTGGCCTTTAACAACACAGGAATGAGAAAAGGCCAGGCAGCCGATCTCACTTGCCAATTATCCCGACCATCTTTGGGTAGATCTTGACTTTGTGCAAGAGTGTAGAACTATCGTTTTACATCTCTCCTGATATTTGTTTCAACTGACTTCCAACAAAAATGAGGAAAGATGTAAAGCCAACTGCCGACTCGCTATCACCTGTTTTACACTATCGCACAAAGTTAAAATGATCTCCTGATGTGACCGAGACTGTTCTTGACTTCTTTATAAAGGAGTCAGTCTTGAAAGGAGGTGAATGAGAGGTGATCTTTGAGCGGTATATAAGGTACTAAGTGAAAAGGTTAACCCTGAGCTCTGTCCCAAGTCAAAGCATAACTATAGTCAAAAGCATACAAACTGGTGAATGGTAATGGTACAGGACTAATGTAAGGAAGCACTTTTTCCACACACAGCAATTGGTATCTGGGATGGTCTTCTGGGTAAGGTAAAAATTCTGGAATAATTCAAAAGCAACTCGGTGCGATGTTCGGGGATCATTGATATCTAAGGAATAAAGAGGGTCCTCTCTTTTGTACTTATATTTGTGACTATTTTTCATTTTTTAATACATGCTTCTACCATTAGGGCAAGCACTGGCGATGTGAGGGAGCGAAGTGTTCCCCTCCCCCTTGAGTTTTTGGGGGTTTTGGGCTATGGCTCTCTTCTCCTCCTGCTCCGAATCCCAGAACTTGCCAGTGACGTGCACATCCCATAAACACATTTTTTATAAACTGCCTCTTATGTTCCTCCCAACTCTTCTTACATCACTGTGGCTCTGCCTGTACTCCTTAATTAATCCAAAATCTTCACTGTCATGCTTTGATTGAATATGAAGTTATTCCACAAGGTGCTGTCTATTCTGACTCAAAGTGTAAAATAAATTATTTATTTACAATCCCTTTGCTTCTTTAGCTTCTAATCCTATACTCCTATCCTTGCATTTTACAGGAACCACTTGCTGCATAGATCCACCTTACTCAATACCTTTGACAGAATGTACTACTCTATGGCCAGAATCTTACCAGCCCTGCAAGTGTGGGTTTGGAGGCGGGCTTGCTGTCAAAATGGCCCTGATTGACAGCGGGGCGGAAGATGGCTTTGAATCCAACTCGTGTCAGTTTCTCAAGTGTCGGGTCTGCGTATGGATTGCAGACCTGACAGCAAGCGGCGGGCCAGTCAATTTTAAAGGTATTTAAAAGGATTTTATCCAGGTACTTAACATTTTACCAAGTTTTTGATGAGTTTGCTGTCCCTCGGGGAACACGCCAGGTAAGTGTGTCGGGTTCCTAATGACTCTCGATTGAAAGTTGGCATGCAGGTTCAGCAGGCGGTGAAGAAGGCAAATGGTATGTTGGCCTTCATAGCAAGGGGAGTTGAGTATAGGAGCAGTGAAGTCTTGCTGCAGTTGTATAGGGCCTTGGTGAGGCCTCATCTGGAATATTGTGTTCAGTTTTGGTCTCCTAATCTGAGGAAGGACGTTCTTGCTATTGAGGGAGTGCAGCGAAGGTTCACCAGACTGATTCCAGGGATGGCTGGACTGACATATGAGGAGAGACTGGATCAACTGGGCCTTTATTCACTGGAGTTTAGAAGGATGAGAGGGGATCTCATAGAAACATATAAGATTCTGACTGGACTGGGCAGGCTAGATGTGGGAAGAATGTTCCCGATGTTGGGGAAGTCCAGAACCAGGGGACACAGTCTTAGGATAAGGGGCAGGCTGTTTAGGACTGAGATGAGGAGAAACTTCTCAATTAACCTGTGGAAGTTGTTAATCTGTTGAATCCTCTGCCGCAGAAAGTTGTTGATGCCAGTTCATTGGATATATTCAAGAGGGAGTTAGATATGGCCCTTACAGTTAAAGGGATCAAGGGGTGTGGAGAGAAAACAGGAAAGGGGTACTGAAGGAATGATTGGCCATGATCTTATTGAATGGTGGTGCAGGCTCGAAGGGCCGAATGTCTTACTCCTGCACCTATTTTCTATGTTTCTATGTTTCTATGATTGCTTTGACTAGTTGAAGTGGTATAAAAGCTACCATTTCACAGCTGTTCACTTTCCAATATCAAAAGCTACACCCTTCAGGATTTGGAGGACAATTTTGAGCTGTATGCAGTTTGGAAGTGTTTGCAATGAACTCTCTATCCACTGTCACCTCCTTGGAGCAACCTCTCTTGCCATTGACAGATCGCGTCTGTCATCTCAACTTCAGGTGCCATCTATTCTAGCAGCATCAGTGCCCTTGCAAAAATCTCACCTTGATCCTCAGAATCTCACCACGATCAGCCCCAACACCAACATCAGTAAACACACCAGCATCACCTACAACAACACCAACCTTCTCCGCAAACATCTGATGCTGCACAGGACACAGGGCATCAGCACCTGACCACATTGCTGCCTGGGACACCAGGGATGGCCTCACCATGGCCACATTTACTTCACTGTACACCCGTACTGGCACATGATGTGCCAGGTTGGCACCACACCACACCAGCACTATAAAGCACCCCTACAATGTCCAACCCATTCCTTTTACACTCATCACCATTGTGCGGGGTACCCTTATGTCTCACTATTGACTACAACTCACTAAGCCACTTCCGAAGGTGCACGCAAATTTGTCCAAGGACACAAAGTGTTCAAAATAAAGATTACAATGTTTGACAACACACCAATATAAACTTTACATGAACATTGGTTAAAGGACCTAAGTATCTACCCTTGTGTGTTGTTAGTTGGTATGATTGGACAAGGATGAGTGTGATTGTGAGGGGTGGCTAGTGAGATGGGGATCTGATAATGTAGATGGAAAGAGAGGGATGGGTGGAGATGCAAGGTAAGTTGGTGTGAGTAAGGATGTGCAGGAGTAGGGTAGGGCAGACAGAGTGATGGGCATGTGATGAGTGGCACAGCAGAATGTGAGGCTGAGTTTGGGCTTTGCAATAACATTTTGTGATCTACTGAGGTCATTGAAAGGTTTGTGCCACTGCAGCCAGGTCCTCCTGATGACATCCCTGCTTGTGCCCTTCTGTACAATGTGCACCCAGGCTGCATTGGTGTCCTGGGGAGGTCTCTTCCGCCCATTGGAAGGGAAAAGGACCTCCCTGTATGCTGTGACTCCCTCCATAAGCATCTGGAGGAAGTATTGGGAGAGCCTGGGTGCAGCCGTGCATTTCTATCCAGTCATTGTCAGTGTTTGAAGCAGCTCAATGCTGTAGAACACTGACAGAACAACGGTCAAAATAAATGTGGGCATGTCCCTTTAAGGGAACCAGCTGATGACACGTCATCAAATGACGTCATCAGACCCGCTTCCTGTTAATTGGCCGGGAACCTTCAGGTTGGGCTTAACAAGTCCAATCAACGGAAGATTGTTTCAGGCGGGCGGAATGGAACCGTGAGCCGGTTCCCCACATGCCACCGATGCTGGCCGCACCCAACTCACCACTGATGGCGAAATCGCAGCCTATATTTCATTTCCAGTCATTTCTCCTTCTCCCCTTTGTCGTGTTCCCACAGACCAAGTGCAGCCATGAGCACAAGTCGACAACCTGTTGTCCTTTGTGCCATCCTTGAATTGGCTACTAGGAGCTGCACAGAAACAGTCCTGTGTAACCACTCCTGAATTTTCCTCTTCCTTCACTAGGTGGATATGAGCGTGTTAACAATATATTTAATAGACATTAAGGTATGTTTGAATAAACATTTTCTTCCATGTGATGTGGCATGATTGACAACTTTACCCTTCAGCTTCGTCCTTCAATCTACGAGCCTTCCCTAGGTTCCGTCCAATAGGATGTAGATGTGCATATTATTACTTGAATAATACAGCAGAAGCCAAATAATTACATAAATATTTTACATTTTCAAGGCCAAATGTTCTTTTAACTCTTTAAATCTGATTCCTATCGGATTACATTTCCATGCCTGTTCTTTATCATGAGGTAGAATGCCTGCCAGGCAGATGATTGTGAGTCAAGACAAAAGAAAATGTCCTTTAAAGGTTATGCTCTGCTTTACATTTAACATCGTATTCTTCCTATTCGCTGACGTCAACTGTTTATTTTCCATTCAACTGTAACTGGAGCATTAACCAAAAAGATGAAACTTGTGCTCAGAGGTTGCACCATAAACCTAAGCTTTACGGCTGAAAATTACAGTAGTTTTTTAAATTATTTAATTGTAATTTGCTGGGTTTGCCGGGCACATTGGAGGTGATGGGGTAAATTCACCAGTCTTGATCTCCTTTCAGACACGGCTCCTCACCAAGTGTGTGGGATTGGTGACTTTACTCCAAGGGGTTAAAGGTGCTGATAACATCGGGAACATCAAGTAATGCCACATATGTCTTATTTTGCATCATTTTTTGCATTGTCAGCTGTGGCTCAGTTGGTAGCACTCTTGCCTGTGTGTCAGAAGGTTGCAAGTTCACAATCCCACTCCAGGGACTTGAGCACAAAAAAATCTAAGCTGACACTGCAGTGCTGAGCGAGGTGAGAGGTGTCATTCAGCTGAGATGTTAAACCGAGGCCCTGTCTGCTCTCGCAAGTTGATGCAAAAGATTCCATGGCACTATTTTGAAACAGAGCAGTAGAGTTATCCCTGGTGTCCTGGCCAATATTTATCTCTCAATCAACATAACAAAAAAACAGATTATCTGGTCATTATGACATTGATGTTTGTGGGAGCTTGCTTGTGCTCAAATTGCTTACCGCGTTTCCTACATTACAACAGTGACTACACTCCAAAAGTACTCCATTGGCTGTAAAGCGCTTTGAGATCTTCAGTGGTCGTGAAAGGCGCTATATAAATCCAAGTCTTTCTTTATTATATCATCAGTATTTTGAGAGTGAATTACTTAGAAATATACCAAATTCTTCAAAATATGTAGAAGATACTTCAAAGAGATCTGTGGAATATAGACGGGGTGATGTGGGGTATGGAGGAGATTTTAACCCTTATGCCCCGCCCCTTGCATAAACAGGTGAGCAGTTGCAGACACCCAGGTTTACTTATCTGCTCTGGAGCTGATGGTTGCCAACTTCTACTGAGCAGGTGGCAAGGGCAGCCACCCAAAGCTGATGGGGTCCTTTTTTATGTTTCTGACGACATCATTGGGACCTGACTGCAATGATAAATCACTGGTCTGCACGAGAAGTCGCTGTGCCTTTCCCAGAAAGTAAATGGAGAAGAGAACATAGGAAGAGAACCTAGAAAGAGAATTTTTATAATAGGAACAGGAGTAGGTCATTTGGCTCCTCGAGCCTGTTCCGCCATTCAGTAAGATCATGGCTGATCTGACCTTAGCCTCAACTCCACTTCCCTGCCCATAGGAACATAGAAGAGAAATCATGGCTATAAGAGTCACAAAAAGGTACATTGTCTTACTTTCTTTGTGGGACCAGGTCCAAGACAGCTTGGGCCTGCCTTGCATGTAATACACCCCTCCTCCTTCCTACGCGCGAGACAAGCGCAGGACAGCCCCGGCACCCGATCTGTGCCATGCTCGAACCGGCTCTGGTTGGCGGGCGACCTCCGGGCCACACGTGTTCCCCTGCTTCCCAACTGGAACAGCTGGGAAGTCAGTGAGATTTATGTGAGGTCTGGGGGTTACAATACATTGGACCTGATTTCTAGAGCAGGAGGTTAGTTTCTAACTCATACCTTTGCTCACCCACCGAAAACAGGCCCAGAGTTAAAATTGGACCAATGGATTTTAGTTCCATGATTGAGAGGAACTCATGACCACTCCTGATTTTTCATTCTCCTTTTTCCATTTTAGAGAGCAGCAACTTTTTCAGGATACTCACAGCTCTCCACTACCTGACGCACGTAACCTTACTTCCTGAATGAACTCAGACCTGAGTGTTGGCCAGCCCTCCAACCATTGTGGCCTTCACAACCTTCCCTGAGTCCATCCACCTATGACCTTTCCGGCATGGGACAATGCATTGTGATCAGCAATGGGAATCATGGCTGATTTTTCTCCCTCTGCCGCGCTCTCCCCCCCTACCCGCCACCACCCCTCCGCCCCCCCCGCCACCCCCTGCCCTCCCCGCCACCCCTCTGCCCCCCCCACCACCTGTCACCATTCTACCCCCTCACCACCATCGCTCGGAGCCTCTACCTTTCCTGTCTAACTGCAGCACCTCCACTGGCTCATATGGCAAATGAACTAACTCAGCTCAGATCAAGAATCTTCCTGGTATGTTCATCGTATTTAATTTTAATGAATGGTTTAAAAGATAATTGAACGGGTAATTTAGCAGTAAACCAAGTTGTTATTACAACCTCATCGGTTTTCATTCCCACCGTTCAGTTAATACCAGGTACAGTGCTATTTATTGGGCTTTCCACTGTGTTGTGAATATTGCAAATATTTTCATTGCGATGGACTGTGAAAACCGCACAGTGAGACTTCACTGCAGATTCATGAAGAGCATGCATTCATTCAGTAACTCTTTGAACCCATCAGGAGCTGTTCATAAGAAAATCTATTAATTAAGTAGAAGAAAATAGGCGTATTTTGGTAAAGAGATACATGTTTACTTCATTAGGTTTGTAACTCTTCCAAGATAAGACAGAATGCACGAAAGGCCACTGCAGTCATTTATCAGTTTTAACAGTACATTAATGTTCAGATAACAAGGGATAATCATTACGCCCATATCAATTCAACTGTTTCAGTTATAGAACTGAACTCCCGAAAGAACACTTCATAAAATTAACATGAAGATGTTGATAATTGGTAGTCAAATGCTTGCTTCTGAGTTGGATTATGCTCAAAGTGAAGCCTTTTTTTTAATGCAGTTCATGGGTATATAATCACCATTTAATGAGCATATTTAAAGTCATTGCCATGATGATATAATGCCTTGAACATCACGTTTGTGATGGGAAGCTGAGTTTTCTTTCGTTTTATGAATAAATGAAAACATGGATGATTTCTTGTGCAGTCAGGTACCCAGATTAAAGGTTCCTCCATTTTTCAGAAGCACACGGTCATCAGGGTGTGAAGTGGAGAGCGTAACTGCACATCAGTTTAGTGTGAATCATATCTGGACAATACTCAAACCCACCTTCAGCAAACCATTCATGGCATTATATAATCAATAGAGGCTGTCGGATCATGAGGAGTTCAAACCATTGGAGTTGATACATGTTGCATACAAAGCAGAATAATAATGAGAAAGTTAACTTTTAATAATGAATAATACTTAGAATTTCAGTATTTGCTTCATTTAGATATTAAGCTGAAAATGGGACTTTAGTAACAGCCTGATTTTACGGTTCAGTACCTTGTCTCCCAGATATGATTGTTTTATGATTTTGGCTTCAGAATTGATTTCTATTAATCAAAACATAAAACACTCATTTTAGATGGTGATTGTCAAGATAATTGTGCCAATTTTGGCATTAGTTTCTGGCATTAAGGCATTGCTGTTTAACTCCATGTGATGTGGAGCAGCACAAATGGATTCTCACCACTAAGTATCAAGCCTACCAGCCAGCAAGTGTTGAATCTAAACAATTATCAGTCAAAGCAAACATTGACAAGGTGGCATCCCTGTCGAGTCAATGGTGTAATCTTCTTATTTTACCCCTGGCAAGAAAACTGGCTAATACTGTTACATTCGGTAGAGCTCAACATGAACTATTGCCCAGGCAGTGTGTGTTTGTAATAGCAAAAACATTCCCATTTTGTGCAAAAACCAATAGTTTGTTCTAAGGTTTTATACTAATGCCGCACCTCTAGCTTGGCATCACCAAATCATTGTTTCTTCCTTGGCCCTGCTCTTTTCAACCTTGGTAGTGTCCTGCACTATGGGCTTTGGCCCTTCACCTAGGTTTCTCACTGACCTCTCACCGTAATAATCGAACTAATGAAGCATTTACTGAAACTCTTACTATGAGATTGTCCTTCAAGATAAGCCCGTGAACACCAGAATAGTAACACACATGCATTACACGAAGTACATTTAATAATGAACATGCACTGGCTACACAATTCAGAGTACAGGAATCAATTCTTAAGCATTCACTTTAAATATTTTGGTTAACATTGTAGACATCGTTTATTAGATGGGCAAGGAATATAATGCAGACAAATCATTCCGTTCATTGCTTGAGTGTACAACTGCTGATGGTGAGAGCAACCTTTCCAAGACTTTCTTTTGTGTTTTTGTGAGTGTGAGTGTTTATGGTTTATTTTTAATGGAACACAATACAATAATTTTTCTTCATTAGGATAACATGAGGACAGTATAGAACTTTGCTAATGCAGTATGTTAGCCTATGTTTATTTCCAGCAAAAAATTTGGAAATCATTGTTAGGAAATGTTGCAGTTCTTTATTAAGATTAGTTTGACCGTGTTACGCCTTAACATGGCAGTGCAGGAACTTCTCTCTTAACTTCAAGCTAATTAGTCAGATGATTTGATGTACAAAATGAAATCATTCATTCAGACGGTTCACGATATGTGCTGCCATATTAAGTTGTTACTGAATATGAGACAAAAGGAATTGTAAGAGTCTAATGACATTAATATGATTATTCGGCTTCCTCTGGCTATTTCCTTTCTTAAAATGCTCCACTTATCCCAGGCACAATACAAGTGCTACTTTCTACGCCCTTCACCTCCATCCTCTCTTGTTTTCCTTCAAGTCATCCAACACATTCCAGCCATTCCATGACAGAGTTGGTTTGATCTTAGCTACGCTGGCATCATAAAAGGAGATCAAAATATTCCCAGGCATAAAGGTACAAGAGAAGAATTGCTGCTATAACATTTTTCAATGATAGTGTTGAGACTATTCTATTTCATGTTTATTGTCTGCTGATGTTCAGAAATGACAAAAATAATTCCTTTGTATGAATTTAAATGATATTTTGAACCTTTTAAATTCAAAATAAACAGCATGTATAAAATGTATGTGGACATGTTGGTATAGATTGTACGTGGACATGTTGGCATAGATTGTATGTGGACATGTTGGTATAGATAGTATATAGATATTTTACAGCAATGCATTAACCGTGAATCCTAGCACTTTAAAAAAATTTGGTTACTTTGTTTGCGTGTGAAGTGCTTATTGGGCCATGTGGGCATATTGTGATAATTGATTCTAATAGTCCATGTTGAGCCTCAAAGTTTTTCTCTTTTGCTTTTGCTTTTCCTTCAACAAAATCAAATTGAAACGATGAGTTTAATCTCCAATACTGCAGCCCTCCCCAGTGAAGTATCAGTGATACACTGCTGTGTCGCTACTGAAGTACTTTACATCACTGAGGAATTTTAGAAATATACAGCTATACGAGCACGAGAGCTGCATCTGCTGATACTTGCATTGCTAACTATGCACGTTGTCAGTGATACTGTAGATTAAAGCAAACTATCAAAATATTCAATGTTGTTTAAGAGCATATCCTTATACTGTACTATAGTGTTATTTATTTATAGCACACTCTGTAGTATAGTTGTACGTTTATCGCACTCACTGCAGTATAGTGTTATATATTTATCTCACTCACTTTGGTATAGTGTTATACGTTTATCTCACTCACTGTAGTATAGTGTTATACGTTTATCTCACTCACTGTAGTATAGTGTTATATATTTATCGCACTCACTGTAGTATAGTGTTATATATTTATCACACTTACTGTAATATAGTGTTATATGTTTAGAGGACACTTCACGAATAAACATAGAAACATTGTGATGATTCCAAGAAAATACTTTCTGCAGTATTTGCTATACCAACTGCACAGAGTTCCTGTTTTCTCAGTATAGGAAGGATGGAAGGTGCTTGCTCAGTGGAAGGACTAGGATTTCAAAACATTTTTGCACATTCTTGTCAGGTTGGTGATAAGAATTCTAAAGGAATGATTTGATATGCCAAAGAATTTGATTGAAGCCATGTGCTTATTTATCGCTGGCTATAATCTCATAGGAAAAATAAGGCAGAGCAAAAAAAAAACACACATAAAAGACAGGTACAACGTTAAAGGTACAAACACCTTGCCAAAGATGGTGCCTGTTTATTTTCGGGCTATGCAAGGACAAGTATTAGATTTAAGTGATGTCAGTGTAGTGCCAAAAGCTTTAAAGAAAACAACACGTGGAATAATAGTTTTTGTTTAGTGAGGGAATATTCAGTTACTGACTCTGTGAGCAGGCCAGTGGTCCCACTCCACCCACACTTTGCACAGCCCAGCTACATTTCTACTTTATCAGCTCCAGATAGAGTTCAGATTTCAGAAACCTGCTGAACGAATCCTTCTCCATCAAAACCAGCACTCTCTTCTGTGCCAGTTCAAAGGTTGATGCTGAAGGTTCAACAAGGTTCTTCATGGTGACCTCTTTGGTGTAGTGGTCAACATTGACCTGCAGAGGAGAAGGCAAAAACTCAATACGGGCTCTCATTACATTGCAAACCATCATTTCTAGATCATTATCATCACATATTATCCTCTATAACACTTGTTCGAAATGTTTTGCAAAAGTGTCTTGCTTTAATTTGCAAATAGAATATTTTTTGTGAGCAGAGGTTACAGTGGATAGCCTCATAATACTTAACCATGTAAACATACAATATGGCAGCAAATGTCCCATTCATGGTGTTGTGAAACACAGTGGCTGTCAGTGAAGAGACCAAGGGGCTGAAATTGCCCCTCTCAGAAAGGCCCATTAACGCTGCCGGGAGATGATAACAGGGCGCTAAAGGGTTTTCGCCCGGCTGCGGCGGCCAGATCGCCCCCCCTGGAATTTTCCCCGGGGCTCCGCTGGCAAAAAGTGGGCTGTGCGATTAGCGCACTTGCGCGCCGACCACTTATTGCTCCACGCAGACCCTTTTGCCCCACGGGACGCGAGTCCGGTGCGGAGCGATGCCACCGATAGCTCCTCTGGGTGAGAAGCTGTAGGTGGCTGGGACGCCCCAGCCGCCCTTAAAGGGTTAATGAGCATGGAGGAATGAAAACCACAAATGAGCAAGTGAAGGGATATAATGGCAGATTCCACCCGTTCAGTTAGAAAAGGTGTTACTTCCCCCTGTCTAAACAAAGCCACATTTACAACTGCTTTTCCGATCACTGCCCAACCTCTTTAGGAGCTTCCTTTTCCATGAAATCTTCATAGATCTTCTTTGCCTTGGAGGCCAGCTGAAGAGGTGACTTGGTGGTCTTATAGTCCTCACAAGCCATCCAGAACTCGATGTTCTCCTCACTGTGCTCTGACTGGAGGAACGCTTTGAAGGCAGCCTGGCCATCTGGAAATAAACAAATGGAAAATATCTTTCTAAATTTATCATGTTTCACCACAGCCATCAGCTGGAATAGATTAAACAAGCATATTTCCTGATTAATCGCAAACACTTTGATTCTGTTGTAGTGTAAATCTGGCTACGGTGCTTGGCATTCCTGGCCACGCGTGTTTGATACCAAATATGAGAACGTTTGATAACTGTTTTGATATGCACCATTGAAGCAAACTGTCCATATGTCAGCAAAAGGCAAACAACTCAAGAGACCACCAGTCAAACATCTCCTGAAGAGAGCACGTTTAGGGTCAACTCTGCAGGTCAAATACACCCTAACGACTGGGCCAGATCTCAACGTAATTCCAGAAAGTGCCAACTTCAGGGTAAAAGGAGTACCAGCAAAAGTAGAATAAAAAAATGATGACAAATAGCCCTTTGGTTTCTAAAGTCCTTATATAAGGCACACCATGAAATGCCACACAAGAGATTATTGAACAAAATTAGGGCTCATGAGATTGGGGGTAATATACTAGCATGGATTGAGGATTGGTTAACGGACAGGAAACAGAGAGTAGGAATAAACGGGTCATTTTCAGATTGGCAGGCTGTAACTAGTGGGGTACCACAAGAATCGGTGCTTAGGCCTGAGTAATTCACAATCTATATCAATGATTTGGATGAGGGGACCAAATGTAATATATCCACCCTATCACAGGCCTTCCCTTTTGTTCTTTCCTTCACTCCACCTTTCACTGCCATTGCACATCCTTAAGAATCTGTTACATCTCGCAGGTCTGGCGAAGGATCACAGACCCGAAATGTTAACTCTGTTTCTCTCCCCAGATGCTGCCTGACCTGCTGAGATTTCCAGCATTTTCTGTTTTTATTTCAGATTCCAGCATCCGCAGTATTTTACTTTTTAATTTATCCACGTTTGCTGATGATACAAAGCTAGGTGGGAATGTAAGTTGTGAGGAGGATGCAGAGACTTCAAGGGGCTATAGACAGACTAAGTGAGTGGGCAAGAACATGGCAATTGGAATATAATGTGGAGAAATGTGAAGTTATTCACTTTGGTAGGAAAAATAGAAAAGCAGAGTATTTTTTAAATGCTGAGAGATTGGGAAATGTTGGTGCTCAGAGGGACCTGGGTGTCCTTGTACACGAATCACTGAAAGTTAACGTGCAGGTACAGCAAGCAATTAAGAAAACAAATGGAATGTTGGCCGTTATTACAAGAGGATTTGAGTATAAGAGTTAAGACATCTGTGATATATTCACAGAGCATAGCACACACAGTTCCTAACATGGCAGGCAGCTCTCTCTGAAGACTCCGGAAATCTGCCTGGTTCTATTTATTATTAACCCTGCACTTGCAGCACACAATACGTCCACATTCACAGTGTGGAGCTACAAACATTACAAGCTTAAAGACATTACACTTCTCCCTCCTTAATGAAGAAGCCATCATAACATCATACATAACTTTCATGTTTATACACAACACAGGATATAAACTTGTTTTTTTTCCATATTTACAAATTTAACTTTACCACTTGTTTTCTGTTTTGAAGAGGATACCTTTGCTCTCGAAACAGAACCTTCCAAACATGGTGTCGATTTCACACTCATTCGAGGCTCATCCTGAGGAATGTTTTCCTCCATGGAATTTCCTTGATTTTCATTTGAACTCACTCTAACTTCAGGCTCTTTATTTTCCTGATTCGGACTCAGACTTTCATTCTGATTCTCTCCTGGATTTGTTTCCAGTACATTGGATTTAGGATTTGCTACTGGTATATTAAAACTATCTGATGAGTCAGCAATAATTGAATCATTCCCACCTTCAACTCCTTCCATGTCTGTAGGTAAAATATGATCAATATGAACAAACCTAACCTGTCCATTATCAAACATCTTTACCAAATATGTGTGAGGACCACATATCTTCATCACTCTTCCTGATAACCACTTTAACCATTTATGGTGATGGTTCTTCACTCTCACCTTCTGGTTTAATTTCACACTTCTCTCTTTTACTCGACGATCATGATTCTATTTCTGTCTTAATTGTGTTTCTTCTACGGACTGTGCCAAATTTGGCTGTCGTTTGAGAAACAACTCTGCTGGTGTTCTACCTGTAGTTGTATGAGGAGTATTTCGATAAGTAATCAAAAAATTAGCCAACTTGTGATCCAATGACAACTGTAGTTTCCTTGGATTTGGATCTAACATTTGTTTTATGAGGGCACGTTTTACAATTTGTACAGTGTGCTCTGCTGCACCATTCGAAGCAGGATGGTATGGTGGAACCTTGGTATGTTTCACACCATTTTTGCTCGTGAATTGTGCGAATTCTTCTGAACGAAATTGTGGTCCATTATTCGAAACAATTTCTTCAGGGAGGCCAAATGAAGAAAATAATTTTTGTAAAATGTCCAATGTTTTACTTGTTGTTATTTTCCACATTGGAAACACCTCAACCCACTTCGAATGGCTCAATCACAATGAACAACTGTTGTCCTTCCAATACAGCAAAATCAATATGTAGCCTTTGCCATACCCTGGGAGGCCATTTCCATGGCTGTAATGGTGCATAGAAACATATACATAGAAAATAGGTGCAGGAGTCGGCCATTCGGCCCTTCGAGCCTGCACCACCATTCAATGAGTTCATGGCTGAACATGCAACTTCAGTACCCCATTCCTGCTTTCTCGCCATACCCCATGATCCCCCTAGTAGTAAGGACTACAGCTAACTCCTTTTTGAATATATTTAGTGAATTGGCCTCAACAACTTTCTGTGGTAGAGAATTCCACAGGTTCACCACTCTCTGGGTGAAGAAGTTTCTCCTCATCTCAGTCCTAAATGGCTTACCCCTTATCGTTAGACTGTGACCCCTGGTTCTGGACTCATCAGGGGAGGGCAGCAGCAGCCAAGTTCATGGCACCATGGCTGGCTCTGCTGCACAGGAGGGCAGGAAAAAGAGTGGGAGAGCAATAGTGATTGGGGATTCAATGGTGAGGGGAATAGATAGGCGTTTCTGCGGCCGCAACCGAGACTCCAGGATGGTATGTTGCCTCCCTGGTGCAAGGGTCAAGGATGTCTCGGAGCGGGTGCAGGACATTCTAAAAAGGGAGGGAGAACAGCCAGTTGTCTTGGTGCACATTGGTACCAACGACATAGGTAAAAAAAGGGATGAGGTCCTACGAAACGAATTTAAGGAGCTAGGAGCTAAATTAAAAAGTAGGACCTCAAAATTAGTAATCTCGGGATTGCTACCAGTGCCACGTGATAGTCAGAGTAGGAATCGCAGGATAGCGCAGATGAATACGTGGCTTGAGCAGTGGTGCAACAGGGAGGGATTCAAATTCCTGGGGCATTGGAACCGGTTCTGGGGGAGGTGGGACCAGTACAAACCGGACGGTCTGCACCTGGGCAGGACCGGAACCAATGTCCTAGGGGGAGTGTTTGCTAGTGCTGTTGGGGAGGATTTAAAATGATATGGCAGGGGGATGGGAACCAATGCAGGGAGACAGAGGGAAACAAAAAGGAGGCAAAAGCAAAAGACAGAAAGGAGATGAGGAAAAGTGGAGGGCAGAGAAACCCAAGGCAAAGAACAAAAAGGGCCACTGTACAGCAAAATTCTAAAAGGACAAAGGGTGTTAAAAGAACAAGCCTGAAGGCTTTGTGTCTTAATGCAAGGAGTATCCGCAATAAAGTGGATGAATTAACTGTGCAAATAGATGTTAACAAATATGATGTGATTGGGATTACGGAGACGTGGCTCCAGGATGATCAGGGCTGGGAACTCAACATCCAGGGGTATTCAACATTCAGGAAAGATAGAATAAAAGGAAAAGGAGGTGGGGTAGCATTGCTGGTTAAGGAGCAAATTAAGGCAATAGTTCGGAAGGACATTAGCTTGGATGATGTGGAATCTATATGGGTAGAGCTGCAGAATACCAAAGGACAAAAAACGTTAGTGGGAGTTGTGTACAGACCTCCAAACAGTAGTAGTGATGTTGGGGAGGGCATCAAACATGGTGCAGCAGTTATAATGGGTGACTTTAATATGCACATAGATTGGGTTAACCAAACTGGAAGCAATACGGTAGAGGAGGATTTCCTGGAGTGCATAAGGGATGGTTTTCTAGACCAATATGTCGAGGAACCAACTAGGGGGGAGGCCATCTTAGACTGGGTGTTGTGTAATGAGAGAGGATTAATTAGCAATCTCGTTGTGCGAGGCCCCTTGGGGAAGAGTGACCATAATATGGTGGAATTCTGCATTAGGATGGAGAATGAAATAGTTAATTCAGAGACCATGGTCCAGAACTTAAAGAAGGGTAACTTTGAAGGTATGAGGCGTGAATTGGCTAGGATAGATTGGCGAATGATACTGAAGGGGTTGACTGTGGATGGGCAATGGCAGACATTTAGAGACCGCATGGATGAACTACAACAATTGTACATTCCTGTCTGTCGTAAAAATAAAAAAGGGAAGGTGGCTCAACCGTGGCTATCAAGGGAAATCAGGGATAGCATTAAAGCCAAGGAAGTGGCATACAAATTGGCCAGGAATAGCAGCGAACCCGGGGACTGGGAGAAATTTAGAACTCAGCAGAGGAGGACAAAGGGTTTGATTAGGGCAGGCAAAATGGAGTACGAGAAGAAACTTGCAGGGAACATTAAGACGGATTGCAAAAGTTTCTATAGATATGTAAAGAGAAAAAGACAAACGTAGGTCCCCTGCAGTCAGAATCAGGGGAAGTCATAACGGGGAACAAAGAAATGGCGGACCAATTGAACAAGTACTTTGGTTCGGTATTCACTGAGGAGGACACAAACAACCTTCCGGATATAAAAGGGGTCGGAGGGTCTAGTAAGGAGGAGGAACTGAGGGAAATCCTTATTAGTCGGGAAATTGTGTTGGGGAAATTGATGGGATTGAAGGCTGATAAATCCCCAGGGCCTGATGGACTGCATCCCAGAGTACTTAAGGAGGTGGCCTTGGAAATAGTGGATGCATTGACAGTCATTTTCCAACATTCCCTTGACTCTGGATCAGTTCCTATGGAGTGGAGGGTAGCCAATGTAACCCCACTTTTTAAAAAAGGAGGGAGAGAGAAAACAGGGAATTACAGACCGGTCAGCCTGACATCGGTAGTGGGTAAAATGATGGAATCAATTATTAAGGATGTCATAGCAGTGCATTTGGAAAGAGGTAATATGATAGGTCCAAGTCAGCATGGATTTGTGAAAAGGAAATCATGCTTGACAAATCTTCTGGAATTTTTTGAGGATGTTTCCAGTAGAGTGGACAAGGGAGAACCAGTTGATGTGGTATATTTGGACTTTCAGAAGGCTTTCGACAAGGTCCCACACAAGAGATTAATGTGCAAAGTTAAAGCACATGGGATTGGGGGTAGTGTGCTGACGTGGATTGAGAACTGGTTGTCAGACAGGAAGCAAAGAGTAGGAGTAAATGGGGACTTTTCAGAATGGCAGGCAGTGACTAGTGGGGTACCGCAAGGTTCTGTGCTGGGGCCCCAGCTGTTTACACTGTACATTAATGATTTAGACGAGGGGATTAAATGTAGTATCTCCAAATTTGCGGATGACACTAAGTTGGGTGGCAGTGTGAGCTGCAAGGAGGATTCTATGAGGCTGCAGAGCGACTTGGATAGGTTAGGTGAGTGGGCAAATGCATGGCAGATGAAGTATAATGTGGATAAATGTGAGGTTATCCACTTTGGTGGTAAAAACAGAGAGACAGACTATTATCTGAATGGTGACAGATTAGGAAAAGGGGAGGTGCAAAGAGACCTGGGTGTCATGGTACATCAGTCATTGAAGGTTGGCATGCAGATACAGCAGGCGGTTAAGAAAGCAAATGGCATGTTGGCCTTCATAGCGAGGGGATTTGAGTACAAGGGCAGGGAGCTGTTGCTACAATTGTACAGGGCCTTGGTGAGGCCACACCTGGAGTATTGTGTACAGTTTTGGTCTCCTAACCTGAGGAAGGACATTCTTGCTATTGAGGGAGTGCAGCGAAGGTTCACCAGACTGATTCCCGGGATGGCGGGACTGACCTATCAAGAAAGACTGGATCAACTGGGCTTGTATTCACTGGAGTTCAGAAGAATGAGAGGGGACCTCATAGAAACGTTTAAAATTCTGACGGGGTTAGACAGGTTAGATGCAGGAAGAATGTTCCCAATGTTGGGGAAGTCCAGAACCAGGGGACACAGTCTAAGGATAAGGGGGAAGCCATTTAGGACCGAGATGAGGAGGAATTTCTTCACCCAGAGAGTGGTGAACCTGTGGAATTCTCTACCACAGAAAGTTGTTGAGGCCAATTCACTAAATATATTCAAAAAGGAGTTAGATGAAGTCCTTACTACTAGGGGAATCAAGGGGTATGGTGAGAAAGCAGGAATGGGGTACTGAAGTTGCATGTTCAGCCATGAACTCATTGAATGGCGGTGCAGGCTAGAAGGGCCGAATGGCCTACTCCTGCACCTATTTTCTATGTTTCTATGTTTCTATGTTTTCCCCAACATTGGGAACATTCTTCCTGCATCTAACCTGTCTAAACCCGTCAGAATTTTAAACGTTTCTACGAGATCCCCTCTCATTCTTCTGAACTCCAGTAAATACAAGCCCAGTTGATCCAGTCTTTCTTGATATGTCAATCCCGCCATCCCGGGAATCAGTCTGGTGAACCTTCGCTGCACTCCCTCAATAGCAAGAATGTCCTTCCTCATGTTAAGAGACCAAAATTGTACACAATACTCCAGGTGTGGCCTCACCAAGGCCCTGTACAACTGTAGCAACACCTCCCTGCCCCTGTACTCGAATGCCCTTGCTATGAATGCTAACATGCCATTTGCTTTCTTAACCGCCTGCTGTACCTGCATGTCAACCTTCAATGACTGATGTACCATGACACCCAGGTCTCGTTGCACCTCCCCTTTTCCGAATCTGTCACCATTCAGATAATAGTCTGTCTCTCTGTTTTTACCACCAAAGTGGATAACCTCACATTTATCCACATTATACTTCATCTGCCATGCATTTGCCCACTCACCTAACCTATCCAAGTCACTCTGCAGCCTAATAGCATCCTTCTCGCAGCTCACACTGCGACCCAACATAGTGTCATCCGCAAATTTGGAGATACTACATTTAATCCCCTCGTCTAAATCATTAATGTACAATGTAAACAGCTCGGGCCCCAGCACAGAACCTTGCGGTACCCCACTGGTCACTGTCGGCCATTCTGAAAAGTACCCATTTACTCCTACTCTTTGCTTCCTGTCTGACAACCAGTTCTCAATCCATGTCAGCACACTACCCCCAATCCCATGTGCTTTAACTTTGCACATTAATCTCTTGTGTGGGACCTTGTCGAAAGCCTTCTGAAAGTCCAAATACACTACATCAACTGGTTCTCCCTTGTCCACTCAACTGGAAACATCCTCAAAAAATTCCAGAAGATTTGTCAAGCATGATTTCCCTTTCATAAATCCATGCTGACTTGGACCTATCATGTCACCTCTTTCCAAATATGCTGCTATGACAGCCTTAATAATTGATTCCATCATTTTAACCACTATCGATGTCAGGCTGGCCAGTCTATAATTTCCTGTTTTGTCTCTCCCTCCTTTTTTAAAAAGTGGGGTTACATTGGCTACCCTCCACTCCATAGGAACTGATCCAGAGTCAATGGAATGTTGGAAAATGACTGTCAATGCATCCACTATTTCCAAGGCCACCTCCTTAAGTACTCTGGGATGCCGTCCATCAGGCCCTGGGGATTTATCAGCCTTCAATCCCATCAATTTCCCCAACACAATTTCCCTCAGTTCCTCCTTCTTACTAGACCCTCTGACCCCTTTTATATCCGGAAGGTTGTTTGTGTCCTCCTTAGTGAATACCGAACCAAAGTACTTGTTCAATTGGTCTGCCATTTCTTTGTTCCCAGTTATGACTTCCCCTGATTCTGACTGCAGGGGACCTACGTTTGTCTTTGCTAACCTTTTTCTCTTTACATATCTATAGAAGCTTTTGCAGTCCGTTTTAATGTTCCCTGCAAGCTTCCTCTCGTACTCTATTTTCCCTGCCCTAATCAAACCCTTTGTCCTCCTCTGCTGAGTTCTAAATTTCTCCCAGTCCCCGGGTTCGCTGCTATTTCTGGCCAATTTATATGCCACTTCCTTGGCTTTAATACTATCCCTGATTTCCCTTGATAGCCGCAGTTGAGCCACCTTTCCTTTTTTATTTTTACGCCAGACAGGGATGTACAATTGTTGTAGTTCATCCATGCGGTCTCTAAATGTCTGCCATTGCCCATCCACAGTCAACCCTTTAAGTATCATTCGCCAATGTATTCTAGCCAATTCATGCCTCATACCTTCAAAGTTACCCTTCTTTAAGTTCTGGACCATGGTCTCTGAATTAACTGTTTCCTTCTCCATCCTAATGTAGAATTCCACCATATTATGTCACTCTTCCCCAAGAGGTCTCGCACAACGAGACTGCTAATTAATCCTCTCTCATTACACAGTACCCTGTCTAAGATGGCCTCCCCTCTAGTTGGTTCCTCGACATATTGGTCTGGAAAACCATCCCTTATGCACTCCAGGATATCCTCCTCCACCGTATTGCTTCCAGTTTGGTTAGCCCAATCTATATGCATATTAAAGTCACCCATGATAACTGCTGCATCTTTATTGCATGCACCCCTAATTTCCTGTTTGATGCCCTTCCCAACATCACTGCTACTGATACATTCACAGAGCACAGCACACACAGTTCCTAACATGGCAGGCAGCTCTCTCGGAAACCTCCGGAAATCTGCCTGGTTCTGATTATTATTAACCCTGCACAATACGTCCACATCCACAGTGTGGAGCTACAAACATTGCAAGCTTACAGACATTACAACATCTTACTGCAATTATATAGAGTCCTGGTGAGACCGCTTCACTCAGAGGGTGGAATTCTCTACTCCAGAGGGTTGTGGAGGCTCAGTCTTTGAGTATATTCAAGATAGAAATTGATACATTTTTGGATATTAAGGGAATCAAGGGATATGGGGATAGTGCAGGAAAGTGGAGTTAAGGCAGAAGTTCAGCCATGATCTCATTGGAATAGTGCAGCAGGCTCAGGGGCTGAATGGCCTACTCCTGCTCCTAATTTTTATGTTCTTATGCTAGCATAGATCTTGCATCAAGTACCAATGTTTGGACATGTCTGCTCTTTGGGACAGAGTTTGGTCCCAAAGTATACATTTAGAAAAAAGGTCAAGAGTAACTTTGGCAAATCCTTTTCTTTGAATGTTAAAAGTTTTATAGATGTTATAGTTTGTGAATTCCTTTGTATTGACATTGTATTGATATTATACCAATGTCGAGTGAACAAAACCATTAAAATGTCCAAACTGTAGCACTAAAAATGCATATGTCTAAGGAGTGTTTAGCTTTACAAAGTCTATGGCAGTTCTCCTCTTCTGTCCAGATCCTGTGTTTCCATAATTCCTACCCGGTGGCCATTCCTGATGCTGGTAACATTGGCTACAAGGATATTGAATTGTAGAGTCTTTTTAGCATTGGAAATCTTTTTTGGAACTAAAAATTGAAGGGAAACTCTGCCTTTGTGTAAAGCCTAACAGAGTTCTCTGCAAATGGCTTTTTATCACATTCTAGTCTGCTGAGGCCACTTTTCCAGCAGTATACAGTTACTGACAATCTAAGAAGCAAGTTCAACAACACAGGAACAAGTCCTGGATGAAGAAAGGTTGACTGCTGGGAAATATGGTTTTTTTAAGCCACTTGTCAGCATAAGAATATACAAGAGCTGTCTCTGAGCGCTGAACTGAAAAAGCTTTCAATTCCAAATGCATGCTCCTCTGGGATGAAGTGTTGCCTATAATCTATTTCTAGGCTGTTGGTTTATCCTGAGAATGAAATAAATTTGAGGTTCAAAAAAGTACTTGCCAGGGACCGATTTGAAGGCAAAGGATGAGAAGAACACAGGTGAAGTAATTGACCGACACTTGAGGTGAAGGTCAGTGTCAGAGTTCACTTTGAGCCGGATAATGTGATTTGCTGCAAACCAGACACATTTACATCTCACAGAATGGGGTGTTCACTGTGACAGATGGATTGCAATGTATGGTATCAATGTAAGGTAACATTGTAAAATTGAGAAAAATGTGAGCACATTTACCTTAGCCACTTTATGAAACTGGACAAATTGTCCCTCACTTGCTCCCAGGTGCAGTGCACAGGTGAGACAGAATTCACTCTTTACTAGTACTTTTCACTGAAGGATAAAGTTGTCCTGACCAATATTGCTCTCTCGACCAACATTGGCACAAATAGATTATCTAGCCATTCATTCAATTGCTGTTGGCACCATGCTGTGCACATTCAGAATGGCTGTTGTGTTCCTTTAACAACAGTGACTGCAATCAAAAGTTATCCTATTCTTTCTTCTTTGTTGCTTTGCTCCAGTTATTTCTTCCCCTTTGATGTGGCAGGCTGATTATGAGCTGCTGGTGCTGGATAATCTATCCATTTAAAAGATAAATAAGGTCTGGTTTTAACCTGGGGTGGGAATGGAGCAGGCAGGGGCCTAGGGGAGTGCCAAACCCCTCTGAGCTTAGCAATGTGAGACCAAGGTGACTTTAATGCCCGAGCCTCACTTACACGGCCCCAGTCAGTTGCTCACCCGAAACCGGTGTCTAAAGCAGCTCCTGGCTGGCAGACTGGAGTAAAATGTCAGCGGCAGGAGGCTGCCGAGGAGAACCAAAGGAACGGTCCCCGGCACTCAGGCAAGGCGCGGGGAGGGGGTTTGGGAAAGGCCTCGCGATCGAGGAGGGGGAGTCTGAGCCAGGAGATGCCTTTTCATGCTCCTAAAATTGACCTCTTTGGACCTCTTCTGATCCCCAATCCTCTTCTGCTGGTATCACCTGGCAGGAAAGCCACAATGGCTTCTCCACTCAGACCACTGGTTAAAATAGCAGTCGGGTCCCAATGATATAATTTAAAGAAAGACTCTGCCATTTTCTAACTGTGAAGAATAAGGGGTACCTCTTGCTAAGCTTTTCAAAGGATTACATGGAATTTACAGTACAGAAACAGGCCATTTGGCCCAACACATCTATACCGATGTTTATGTTCCACATGTGTCTTAAATGAATCTATGCTATTCGCCTCAACTACTCCTTGTGATAGCAAGTGCTACATGCTAACAGCTCTCTGAGTAAAGAAGTTTCTCCTGAATTGCCTATTGGACTTATTAATGACTATCTTACATTTATAACTGCTAGTTTTGAACTCCTCACAAGTGGAAGCATCTTCTCTATGTCTACCTATCAAACCCCTGCATCATTTTAAAGATCTCTATTAAGTCACCTCTCAGCCTTCTCTTTTCGAGAGAAGAGAGCCCCAGCCTGTTCAGTCTTTCCTGATAGTTATAACCTCTCAGTTCTGATATCATTTTTGTGAATCTTTTTTGCCCTTCTCCAGTGTCTCGATATCGTTTTTGTAATGTGGAGACCAGAACTGTTAACAAATCAAAATGTGGTCTAACTAAAGTTCTTTCGAAGTTTGACATAACTTCTCTGCTTTTAAATTCTATTCCTCTAGAAATGAACCCCAGAGCTTAGTTTGCATTTTTTTTGCTGTTCCTACATTTAATGATTTGTGAATGTGGACCCCGAGATCCCTTTGCTCCTCTACCTCATTTAGACTCTTACTTTACAAGGAGTATGTGGCCTCTTTATTCCTCCTACCAAAAATGCACCACACCATACTTACCTGTATTGAAATTCATTTTCCATTTACACGTCCATTCTGCAAGTTTATTAATATCTTTTTGTATTTTCCCACAGTCTTACCCAGCATTAACTATAACCCCCAATTTAGTATCATCTGCAAATTTTGAATTTGTACTTCCGATTACATTCCTGTGAAGCACCTTGGTACGTTTTACTTTGTCAACAGTGCTATATAAAGGCAAGTTGTTGTTGCTGTTGTTGTATGATACCATTGTAATAATTTATCTATGATTTGAAAAACATTTAAATTGACTGAAATCTTTGTGATTTATAAAACCAGAATCAGATTGCCGATTGGGTCACTTACAGTTGTTCATCAAAAGCTTCTCCAGAGATTCACACCACTGCAACACTTCAAGGTGGGAAGGCCTGCAAAAGAAACAGCACATTAAAAAAATTAGGTACTTCTATGTGAATGAACCAGCTAGCAAATCACATTGAATGCACGTACAGTGTGATTAGGCAGCTTCAGGCACCAATCACACGATTTCAGAAAATGACTTGTGGTGACTGTTACATCTGACCCCATGAAGTTGTCGGAGTATCTACAGGAGATGCACTTTATTCCCTCATGAGTGTCAGCCATGGCTCAGGTGATAGCATTCTCAACTCAGAGTGGAATTCAGGTCCCACTACAGAGAGTTGAGTACAAAAATCCAGGCTGACACTCCAGTGCAGTATTGAGGGAATGCTACACTATCAGAGATACTGTGTTTCAGAAGAGGCATTAAACTGAGACCCTGTCTGCTCTCTCAGGTGGACGTCAAAGATCCCATTGCATTATTTTGAAGAAGAGCAGGGGAGTTCTCCCAGGTGTCATGGCCAATACTTATCCCTCAATCAATATCATTAAAAAAAGGTGATCTGGTCAGTATCACATTGCTGTTTGTGGGAGCTTGGTGTGTGCAAATTGCCTGCTATATTTCCCATATTACAACAGTGACCGCACTCCAAAAGTAATTCATTGGCTGTAAAGTGTTTTGCGATGTCCTGAGGTCGTGAAAAACATTATATAAATGCACATCTTTCTTTTTCTTTTATTTCTTCATATTACACATTCTAGAACTGTGGAGAAGTATCTTCTTTACAACAACAGCTTCCATCCATATAGCGCCTTAAACGTAGAAAAGAGTTCCAAAGTGCTTTACAGAGGCATAATGAAAAAATGGACGCTGAGCCAAAGAAGGGGATACTAGGAGGGCACTTTTCTCTGGTTTACCTTGCTTTGGGTTTTGCAACAGATGTTCCTGAAGTTGCATGTCTTGGCTTCTCGAAACAGTCACACTACATTTAACATGTCTTGGTTTAGTTTAATTGCAGCTTTGTGCTTGTAAAGTGAGTTTTTATAGAAGTGGTTCATATGCAGAGGGCTTCTAAACATTGTTTTCATTTGCTCATTTTTAGAATCGGTTTAACCATCAAAGATACCTACTTTTTATCTGCTATTTCGAACATGGCAGCACCTTATGAAACTTTGATACTCTTTTTAATAAGTTCCACTGTTGTCCCCTGACCTGTGAGGAGACAGCATCGGCAGACGGGGGTATAAGTATCAGAGCAGTCCCAGGACCCAGTGCGGTGCCCCTCCCCCGCCCCATCCCATGACCTGTGAGGAGACATTATCGGCAGGCGGGGGTATAAGTATCAGAGCTAGCCACTGCAGGGAGTGACGCGAGCTGACCCAGGAGTGCAACCACTTCTAGAAGGGCAACTGGACTGACGTCACTGGAGTCCAGGCAGCCGATTGGAGCAGCATCTGAGCCCAGCGGGGGGGGCCAGTGTTCGAGCCCAGCAGGAGCGGAGGTCGAGCCCAGTGGGAGCGGAGGTCGAGCCCAGTGGGAGGCGGCATTTGAGCCCAGCGAGGGGTGGCGCAGCATTTAATATCGGTGGAGTCGTGGCTCAGGAGTGGTGCAGCACGTGACATTCGATGGGTTGTGGCCCAGGAGTGGTGCAGCATGTGACATTCGAGGAGTTGTGGCCCAGGAGTGGTGTAGCACGTGACATTAGAGGGGTCGTGGCCCAGGAGTGGTGCAGCACGTGACATTAGAGGGGTCGTGGCCCAGGAGTGGTGCAGCATGTGACATTCGAGGAGTTGTGGCCTAGGAGTGGTGCAGCATGTGACATCAGAGGGGTCGTAGCCCAGGAGTGGTGCAGCACGTGACATTAGAGGGGTCGTGGCCCAGGAGTGGTGTAGCACGTGACATTCGAGGGGTTGTGGCCCAGGAGTGGTGCAGCACGTGACATTCGAGGGGTCGTGGCCCAGGAGTGGTGCAGCATGTGACATTCGAGGAGTTGTGGCCTAGGAGTGGTGCAGCATGTGACATCAGAGGGGTCGTGGCCCAGGAGTGGTGCAGCACGTGACATTAGAGGAGTCGTGGCCCAGGAGTGGTGCAGCACGTGACATTAGAGGAGTCGTGGCCCAGGAGTGGTGTAGCACGTGACATTCGAGGGGTTGTGGCCCAGGAGTGGTGCAGCACGTGACATTCGAGGAGTTGTGGCCCAGGAGTGGTGTAGCACGTGACATTAGAGGGGTTGTGGCCCAGGAGTGGTGTAGCACGTGACATTCGAGGGGTTGTGGCCCAGGAGTGGTGTAGCACGTGACATTAGAGGGGTTGTGGCCCAGGAGTGGTGCAGCACGTGACATTCGAGGGGTCGTGGCCCAGGAGTGGTGCAGCACGTGACATTCGAGGGGTCGTGGCCCAGGAGTGGTGCAGCACGTGACATTCGAGGGGTTGTGGCCCAGGAGTGGTGCAGCATGTGACATTAGAGGAGTTGTGGTACAGGAGCGGCGCAGCATGTGACATTAGAGGGGTCGTGGCCCAGGAGTGGTGCAGCACGTGACATTAGAGGGGTTGTGGCCCAGGAGTGGTGAAGCATGTGACATTAGAGGGGTCGTAACCCAGGAGTGGTGCAGCACGTGACATTCGAGGAGTTGTGGCCCAGGAATGGTGCAGCATGTGACATTAGAGGGCTTGTGGCCCAGGAGTGGTGCAGCATGTGACATTAGAGGGGTCATGGCCCAGGAGTGGTGCAGCACGTGACATTAGAGGGGTTGTGGCCCAGGAGTGGTGCAGCATGTGACATTAGAGGAGCTGTGGTACAGGAGCGGCGCAGCATGTGACATTAGAGGGGTCGTGGCCCAGGAGTGGTGCAGCATGTGACATTAGAGGGGTCGTGGCCCAGGAGTGGTGCAGCATGTGACATTAGAGGGGTCGTAGCCCAGGAGTGGTGCAGCATGTGACATCAGAGGGGTCGTGGCCCAGGAGCAGAGCAGCATTTAACAGCGGCGGGGCCGTGGCCCAGGGGAGGCACAACAGAGCTTGGCCTCCAGTCGTCTTGGTCAATCCTTGCCACTGGACAAGACCGAGCTGTGTCAAGCCCGTGTGGTGGCTGGTGCGCAAAAGTCACCACATGTTAAAAAAATCCACGCACAGGCATCTTCCACCCTTTAAGATGTAACTCATCGTAACACTCGTGAACCCATCTTTTTTTGGTGTGAAAAGCGTCATCCTCTGTCCCGAAGGACTGCCTATATTACTACTATTTTCAAATTGTTTAAACATCTCAAAGTTTCCAAATTATAGTTATATTAAACTCATGGATCAGGAATTCCACAGTCAGAAACTAAAAATAGACGTACCATGTAATGTACCACATTTTGTTTAATGATTGAGTTGGCAATTCAATCTCAATTAAAGTAATAGAAGTCATGAAAGAAAGCTGCATCTTGCCCAAAAGCCATTTGACCTCTAAATTATGTTTCATGTCACTGGAGTTTGTAGGTGGGTGTAAGCAGATGAGTTTATATGTTTTAATGTAATCCTTTTCCCAGTTTGGATACTGTGTCACTCAGTTGTAGAAGTTCTATTAACACATGACTTTACCCAGCAGATGACAGAGCTGTATCATTAATACAAAGCCCGTCAATTGGCAAGTTACACCAAAGCTTTGCTCGGTACTTTGATATTTTCTTTTATCCATACATCCCGATTGTTTTCAATAGAGGCGGAGTCAAGAAAGTTGTCAATTATAACCGCATTTTCCCCAGCAAAATTCACACCAGAAAAGAAACATAGATTCTCGCAAGTATGATTTGGGAATCTCTGGGATTGCAGCCTTAATCTTTGCACTTGATTCCCAACACCTCCTATTTCCCTGGTATTCATCTGGTCACGTCACAAATATTACCACCATCGAGACTAAAGGGATGGCTTTCACCACCGAGTGAATACATTTATGGTTCAGCTTGGCCCAGTGGTCGCACACTCACCTTGGAGTTAGAAGGTTGTGGGTTGAAATCCCATACTTGGATTCTGAGCACATAATCTAGGCTGACGGTGCTGAGGGATTGCTGCATTGTTGCAGGTGCTGTAATTTAGATAAAATATTAGATTGATGCCCTGTCTACCTGGTCAGGTGGATGTAGAAAGTCCCATCTGCTATTTGAAGATGAGCAGGAAATTAATAGCCAACGTTCTTCCCTTAGCACCACTGAAAATAGACTAGCTAGTCATCAATTTGCTGTCTGTTGGATCTTGCATTGCACAAATTCAATACAATGCTGTATAACATCCTGTTACACATTTCAAAATTATTGGCAATTCCTTTACAAACAGATGGAAATTAATTTCAAAGATAACATATGGCTATTTGGCTATTTTCATAAAGCGATTATTCCCCAGGGAAAATAATGCAACAGAAAGAAATGAAACATTTTTATTTACATGGGATCTGTCAGCAGATTGCACAAAGCACTAAATCAGAAGTACTGAGTGGCTTTTTATACTTGGATGAGGATTGTATTTGTAACTACTATGTATGGCTCAGGATATCTAAATATGAGTAAATAGGAAGTGGTTTGAAACATTTTTTTTCCTCGGATTTTGTTTGGATTGTGAATGTGTTTTAACTGGCATCAATTTTACATGATTATCGTCTGTCCTGACTGGCCAGGTTAAGTGACATTCAGGTTAGTTTACCAGGATACTGCCACCTAATTAATGCAAAGGACAACCGGCCACTTCAATATCAAGTTCAGAGTGGTTTCCGAAAAGCTATGCCTCACAATCCAAATTTTTGTCCTTGAAACATCGCAATCTCACTCAGCCCCAGTGGTGACTTTTAGATTGTTAATCAGGAATATCCATTAGCCAAACAATGTTAGTGGCCCAAAATGTCCTGTAGCGGGCCAATGAATGGCACTCACTGTTAGTTCGACTTGACCTTGTTCGTTTAATGTCGACGATATTTTGCCCTGCAAGTTGTTGGAAGTGGGAGATGGAAATGCACTCTACAGGGCATCTGGAATCTGAATGAACAGGGCAAGCAGCTGTATATCTTCTTAACCAATCAGATTGAAGGGTTGCGAAATTGACAGCGCAAGGACTGAACAAGGAAGTGTAAGTTTGAATGGTGAATTCAAATTCAAATCAGGTACAGAAAGAGAAAGAAAGAGGGGGAAAGAAAGATTGGATTAAGAGAGAGAAAAAAAGAAAAAGTAAGAAAAATATAATTAAAAAAAATCTCCAACAACAATTAAAACCTGAAGGAATGAGACTCCACACTTGTAATAGCTAATTTTCAGTGGCAGAGGGGTTGACTGTAATTAACACTTATCAGATGGTTAAAAGGGCACTTAAACTGAAATGGACAATCCCTAACATTCTGGGATGGGTTTATTTTGTATCTACTGTGCAAGTACAGGAACCTCATGCCGCTCAATACATTTCAATGGTGAGGCAGACAGTGGGATACTGTTTTCGCAAAGCTAACAGCATCTCTGACAGCAACCTTTGGATTTTTGCTTTCAAACGCACATCTGCCCTTGCCTGAAGTTGTTGTGGTATTTGTGCATAAATAATAGTGAGCGCTATTGGTCTTGCCATTATTTTGACAGCAAGATTTAGCCCATTATCTACCCAGTCATCATCAACGTTTAATGAATATCTTTTGACCTGTTATGAAATGCTCAATCATATGAAGGTAATGTGAGTGCTTTAATACCAGAAAACATCTGTTGATGTCAGGTTCAGTGATGTGTCGTATGTGCTGATGCAATGAGCAGTATGTTTGCCAGTGATGCAGGCTGTAACTGTGCATGAAATAGATTGATTTGACTTGAGTTGCCTCATTCTTTGGGCTAAAACTTCTGTGCTTCATCACACATCAGAAACAGAGTAGAAAATTACTATTTTGAAAGCTGGAAATATTCAGTTGTGAAAATATTATTGGATTCACAGGTTGCAGCTGAGAGTATAGAGTTTCTCATATAAGCATTGGATGATCCTTACCATATGAAATTTGCTTTGAAAAAAAAGATGCAACTATCACACAGTGGGAGAGTGGGTATCATGGTGGATTTGAATAATGTGCTTGTTCCTATGGGACCTGGTTTTGAATGCAACTCTGAGGAGATGAGGAGAAATTCTTCTATCACCGTCGGCCGTTAAGGGTCTGAAATGAGAGAAGGCAAAGGAAATGCTCTCCTCCTCCTCCCACCCCCTCTTTCTCTACCTCCTAAAAAATGTGTCAAGTTCTCAAACAGCACTGTCTCTGAATCCTGACTTAAAAACTATCTCAAAGATGATTTAGCTTTATTCTAGAGCTGACCCCCTTGTAAAGATGTACACGGACAATCGGAGATGAATATAAGCAGATTCAGTCCACCTCAAGTTACTACTGTAAGAAAAGCCAAAGGACAAGTTCTCATCCAGTTTTTTTAAACTTCTGTCTTTCGCGCTGTTCTGTTGCTTTTCTCTTTGCTTCTCTTTTTTTTTGCACCTTTTGTTAGGTTGCTATTTTGTCTCTCCTTGGTGTTATCTTTATGTTTCTTTTGATTTTCTTTACTAACTCACTGTTTTTCTTGTGTTTCTCTGCTTCTCTCTAGTTTTTCTCTCTGCCCTTTTCTCTCTCTCTCTCTCTCACTTCCTATCCATTCATCTTCAATTTTTCTTTCTTTTCTGTTTACTTATTTTTCTCATGCTCTCGCTCCCAAAGCCTGTGCCCAGTTCCAGTGGCCACTGAGGTAATGCACCGCATGCTACACTGACATGATTACTAAAGCACTACAAGAAGATTTTGTCGACTTCTCAATATCAAAAATGCCATTGCGTAGTTCTCTCTAAACTCTGAAGCATTCTTTTGGAAATCTGAAAGCCAAAAACTCTTGCAGACATGAACTTTGGTGGGAACTCCTAATTATATCTGTATTTGTTTCAAGGTTCCCTTAGAACATGGGTGTGCCTATAGAGATGGGAGAATTGCTCAGCTTAAGCCTTAGATGGTAGTGACTAAAAGCCCATTCATTGACAAAGTAGCAATGCCACAGTCGCCATTTTGGATTTAAATTGAGTAAATGTTCATGTCCATTTGCCTTTCTGGAGTTCGACATTGTAATTAGAACAAGCTGACATGGGATTCTACAAAATCTGGAAATGAGTAAAACAAACCACGTTAATGAAGTTCTTGTTGACTGAAAAATCTGCCTTCTGTTTTTTTCTAAAATGCTAACAGCTGTTGCCAGCTGCCATGATATTAACACGAGTTTAATTTTTGCCCAGAATTACAAAGTCTTTGCAATGTTGTCACGATATTTTCACCCTGCAGAAATATGGAACATTGTCACGATATCCTGAGTAAGTCTGTACAGATTAAGTGTACATTTTGCTGGCTCCTCCAAGATGCCCTTATCTATCTGTATGTCTTCAAAACCTTTGAAGTGGGGTAGGTGGGATGGAAGAGAGCAGATATAAAAAAACAGAACACCTCTAATGGACTAGAACCAGCTGCACCACATAACTCATGAATTCCAGGTATGTAAGCAAATCTGGCAAAAGCACGGAAAGTTGACGTGCTTGAGAGGTTTTCCGTGTAGCATAATTGCAGTTTAACTATGTGATTTTTCTTTTTACAAGAAATGATGTTCGAGGCCAAGTTCAAATTGGACCAAGTAAGAACATCATCAATAATACCTTTTCTTATTCACCCTGTTTTTTTTTAAAAAGATAAATAAAATGATGTTAATTTTTATCTTTAACGTTGTCCATTTTGCTGCCGGTCTCCTATTTCTGCTTTCTAGTCACTCTGGTCCTCTACTTGTTCGCTCCATGTTAACTGTTCGTTTATTGTAGTGATATGGATGACTGTTGCTGAGGTTCAACAATACGCACCACCCATTTGGCTGTGTGCATCATCGGTGCAACCTGCTCCCTATTATATTGAGCAACAGAGCAGCTGTTTCGTAAAAGAGGCAGGTACCGAAACATGGTTCTTTGGAAAGATTCTTAACTATGTTTTCTCTTGCCATTTGACAATCGGAAATTCTTGAAGATTATAATCACTTTTTATAAATTAAAAAAAAAAAGATTATTTCCACATGAAAGCTGACTGAACAGAATCAATAAAAAGGTAGCAGAAATAACAAATATGGAAAACTGCAGCCTTGCATTTACAAACTTGGAGAACAGTTGCTGAATAGGGGAAATCCATTTCAAAAGTGGGGTAGATGGTACTGTCTCGATCATCCTCAATATTGCCTAAGCCATGTCCATGAGGTGATTTATACTTTCAATAAATTGATCAATGTCATTAAAATCCAATCTTCCATCAGTGTATAGCAATTAGAGTTTAATTTCCAAAACCAAATTGATTTGCCTCCAGCTGGTCTCAGTTACCGGTTGTGTGGTTGACAGGCAGATGGGCTTTTTGTTCGTGGAATAAAAGGAAATCAAAGCATTTCTTTGAAGCCAAAACAAATTTCCTTTCAATGCTAAGGTAGAAGTTGAGCATTTCTGAAAAACCTGCTAGGCTATCATTAGAAAATGGCTCCTGTCACAGTCATGGTGGATAAGAGTGATAGAAGCAGTTTACAACATTTTTGGAATTGAGAACCAGTCATCAGGTCAGTGATATATCAGGTCAATGGTAGATCAGGTCAGTGATAGATCAGGTTAGTGGTTGGTCAGGTCAATGGTAGATGAGGTCGGTGGTAGATCAGGTCGGTGGTAGATCAGGTCAATGATAGATCAGGTCAATGATAGATCAGGTCAGTGGTAGATCAGGTCAGTGATAGATCAGGTCGGTGGTAGATCAGGTCAGTGGTAGATCAGATCGGTGGTAGATCAGATCAATGGTAGATCAGGTCAATGATAGATCAGGTCAATGGTAGATCAGGTCAGTGATAGATCAGGTTAGTGGTTGGTCAGGTCAATGGTAGATCAGGTCGGTGGTAGATCAGGTCGGTGGTAGATCAGGTCAATGATAGATCAGGTCAATGATAGATCAGGTCAGTGGTAGATCAGGTCAGTGATAGATCAGGTCGGTGGTAGATCAGGTCAGTGGTAGATCAGATCGGTGGTAGATCAGATCAATGGTAGATCAGGTCAATGATAGATCAGGTCGGTGGTAGATCAGGTCAGTGATAGATCAGGTCAATGATAGATCAGGTCAATGATAGATCAGGTCGGTGGTAGATCAGGTCAGTGGTAGATCAGGTCAATGATAGATCAGGTCAATGATAGATCAGGTCAGTGGTAGATCAGGTCAGTGATAGATCAGGTCAGTGATAGATCAGATCGGTTGTAGATCAGATCAATGGTAGATCAGGTCAATGATAGATCAGGTCGGTGGTAGATCAGGTCGGTGGTAGATCAGGTCAGTGGTAGATGAGGTCAGTGGTAGATCAGGTCAGTGATAGATCGGGTCAATGATAGATCAGGTCAGTGGTAGATCAGGTCAGTGATAGATAAAGGTCAGTGATAGATCAGGTCGGTGGTAGATCAGGTCAGTGGTAGATCAGGTCAGTGATAGATCAGGTCAGTGATAGATCAGGTCGGTGGTAGATCAGGTCAGTGGTAGATCAGGTCAATGATAGATCAGGTCAATGATAGATCAGGTCAGTGGTAGATCAGGTCAGTGATAGATCAGGTCGGTGGTAGATCAGGTCAGTGATAGATCAGGTCAATGATAGATCAGGTCAATGATAGATCACGTCAATGGTAGATCAGGTCGGTGATAGATCAGGTCCATGATAGATCAGGTCAATGATAGATCAGGTCGGTGGTAGATCGGGTCAATGATAGATCAGGTCAATGATAGATCAGGTCGGTGGTAGATCAGGTCAATGATAGATCAGGTCAATGATAGATCAGGTCAGTGATAGATCAGGTCAATGATAGATCAGGTCGGTGGTAGATCAGGTCAGTGATAGATCAGGTCAATGATAGATCAGGTCAGTGTTAGATCAGGTCAATAATAGATCAGGTCGGTGGTAGATCAGGTCAATGATAGATCAGGTCAATGATAGATCAGGTCAGTGTTAGATAAGGTCAATGATAGATCAGGTCGGTGGTAGATCAGGTCAATGATAGATCAGGTCAGTGATAGATCAGGTCGGTGGTAGATCAGGTCAATGATAGATCAGGTCAATGATAGATCAGGTCGGTGGTAGATCAGGTCAATGATAGATCAGGTCAATGATAGATCAGGTCAGTGGTAGGTCAGGTCAATGATAGATCAGGTCAATGATAGATCAGGTCGGTGGTAGATCAGGTCAGTGATAGATCAGGTCAATGATAGATCAGGTCAATGATAGATCAGGTCAGTGTTAGATCAGGTCAATAATAGATCAGGTCGGTGGTAGATCAGGTCAATGATAGATCAGGCCAATGATAGATCAGGTCGGTGATAGATCAGGTCGGTGGTAGATCAGGTCGGTGGTAGATCAGGTCAATGATAGATCAGGTCAATGATAGATCAGGTCGGTGGTAGATCAGGTCAGTGATAGATCAGGTCAATGATAGATCAGGTCAATGATAGATCAGGTCAGTGGTAGGTCAGGTCAATGATAGATCAGATCAGTGATAGATCAGGTCAATGATAGATCAGGTCAATGATAGATCAGGTCGGTGGTAGATCAGGTCAGTGATAGATCATGTCGGTGGTAGATCAGGTCAATGATAGATCAGGTCAATGATAGATCAGGTCAGTGTTAGATAAGGTCAGTGCTAGATAACGTCGGTGGTAGATCAGGTCAATGATAGATCAGGTCGGTGGTAGATCTGGTCAATGATAGATCAGGTCGGTGATAGATCAGGTCGGTGATAGATCAGGTCAATGATAGATCAGGTCGGTGGTAGATCAGTTCCATGATAGATCAGGTCAGTGATAGATCAGGTCGGTGGTAGATCAGGTCAGTGATAGATCAGGTCGGTGGTCGATCGGGTCAATGATAGATCAGGTCAATGGTAGATCAGGTCAATGGTAGATCAGGTCGGTGGTAGATCAGGTCGGTGATAGATCAGGTCGGCGGTAGATCAGGTCAATGATAGATCAGGTCAATGATAGATCATGTCGGTGGTAGATCAGGTCAGTGATAGATCAGGTCGGTGATAGATCAGGTCGGTGGTAGATTAGGTCGGTGATAGATCAGGTCGGCGGTAGATCGGGTCAATGATAGATCAGGTCAATCATAGATCAGGTCAGTGGAAGATGAGGTCAGTGATAGATCAGGTCGGTGGTAGATCAGGTCAATGATAGGTCAGGTCGGTGGTAGATCAGGTCAATGATAGATCAGGTCAATGATAGATCAGGTCAATGATAGATCAGGTCGGTGGTAGATCAGGTCAGTGGTAGATCAGGTCAGTGGTAGATCAGGTCAGTGGTAGATCAGGTCAATGCTAGATCAGGTCAATGATAGATCAGGTCAATGGTAGATCAGGTCAATGATCGATCAGGTCGGTGGTCGATCAGGTCAATGATAGATCAGGTCAATGTTAGATCAGGTCAATGATAGATCAGGTCAATGATAGATCAGGTCGGTGGTAGATCAGGTCAATGATAGATCAGATCAATGATAGATCAGGTCGGTGGTAGATCAGGTCAGTGGTAGGTCAGGTCAATGATAGATCAGGTCGGTGATAGATCAGGTCAGTGGTAGATCAGGTCAGTGGTAGATCAGGTCAGTGGTAGATCAGGTCGGTGGTAGATCGGGTCAATGATAGATCAGATCAATGATAGATCAGGTCAGTGGTAGATCAGGTCTATGATAGATCAGGTCGGTGGTAGATCAGGTCAATGATAGATCAAGTCAATGATAGATCAGGTCAGTGGAAGATCAGGTCAGTGATAGATCAGGTCGGTGGTAGATCAGGTCAATGATAGGTCAGGTCGGTGGTAGATCAGGTCAATGATAGATCAGGTCAATGTTAGATCAGGTCGGCGGTAGATCAGGTCGGCGGTAGATCAGGTCGGCGGTAGATCAGGTCGGCGGTAGATCGGGTCAATGATAGATCAGATCAATGATAGATCAGGTCGGTGGTAGATCAGGTCAATGATAGATCAGGTCGGTGGTAGATCAGGTCAATGATAGATCAGGTCAATGATAGATCAGGTCAGTGGAAGATCAGGTCAGTGATAGATCAGGTCGGTGGTAGATCAGGTCAATGATAGGTCAGGTCGGTGGTAGATCAGGTCAATGATAGATCAGGTCAATGATAGATCAGGTCGGTGGTAGATCAGGTCAATGATAGATCAGGTCGGTGGTAGATCAGGTCAATGATAGATCAGGTCAATGATAGATCAGGTCGGTGGTAGATCAGGTCAGTGATAGATCAGGTCGGTGGTAGATCAAGTCAGTGATAGATCAGGTTGGTGGTAGATCGGGTCAATGATAGATCGGTTCAATGTTAGATCAGGTCGGTGGTAGATCAGGTCGGCGGTAGATCAGGTCGGCGGTAGATCAGGTCGGTGGTAGATCAGGTCAATGATAGATCAGGTCAATGATAGATCAGGTCAATGATAGATCATGTCAGTGGTAGATCAGGTCGGTGGTAGATCGGGTCAATGATAGGTCAGATCAATGATAGATCAGGTCGGTAGTAGATCAGGTCAATGATAGATCACGTCGGTGGTAGATCAGGTCAATGATAGATCAGGTCAATGATAGATCAGGTCAGTGATAGGTCAGGTCAGTGATAGGTCAGGTCGGTGGTAGATCAGGTCAGTAATAGATCAGGTCAATGATAGATCAGGTCAATGATAGATCAGGTCGGTGGTAGATCAGGTCGGCGGTAGATCAGGTCAAGGATAGATCAGGTCAATGATAGATCAGGTCAGTGATAGATCAGGTCAGTGATCGATCAGGTCAATGATAGATCAGGTCGGTGGTAGATCAGGTCAATGATAGATCAGGTCAATGATAGATCAGGTCGGTGGTAGATCAGGTCAATGGTAGATCAGGTCGATGATAGATCAGGTCAATGATAGATAAGGTCAATGATAGATAAGGTCAATGATAGATCAGGTCAATGATTGATCTGATCGGTGGTAGATCAGGTCAATGATAGATCAGGTCAATGATAGATCAGGTCGGTGGTAGATCAGGTCAATGATAGATCAGGTCAATGATAGATCAGGTCGGTGGTAGATCAGGTCAATGATAGATCAGGTCAACGATAGATCAGGTCGGTAGTAGATCAGGTCAATGATAGATCAGGTCAATGATAGATCAGGTCAATGATAGATCAGGTCAATGATAGATCAGGTCAGTGGTAGATCAGGTCAATGATAGATCAGGTCAATGATAGATCAGGTCGGTGGTAGATCAGGTCAATGATAGATCAGGTCAATGATAGATCAGGTCGGTGGTAGATCAGGTCAATGATAGATCAGGTCAGTGGTAGATCGGGTCAATGATAGATCAGATCAATGATAGATCAGGTCGGTAGTAGATCAGGTCAATGATAGATCAGGTCAATGATAGATCAGGTCGGTGGTAGATCAGGTCAATGATAGATCAGGTCAATGATAGATCAGGTCAGTGATAGGTCAGGTCAGTGATAGGTCAGGTCGGTGGTAGATCAGGTCAATGATAGATCAGGTCAGTGATAGATCAGGTCAATGATAGATCAGGTCGGCGGTAGATCAGGTCAATGATAGATCAGGTCAATGATAGATCAGGTCAATGATAGATCAGGTCAATGGTAGATCAGGTCGGCGGTAGATCAGGTCAGTGATAGATCAGGTCAATGATAGATCAGGTCGGTGTTAGATCAGGTCGGTGGTAGATCAGGTTGGTGGTTGGTCAGGTCAGTTGTGGATGAGGTCAATGGTAGGTCAGGTCAGTGGTAGATTAAAAGCAGTCTAGTGAATAAGTCTGGGTCTCAATTTGTGACAATGACATTGTTGTATGTAACAACGTCTACAAAATAGTGCATTAACTGGTAAACAAACATCCCAAACTGGATCCATCTCTATTCTATACCTTTAGTTCAAAAACTACAATAAACATTAATATCCTTTTGCATTAATGATAGCTAAAGGTCTCATCCATGCTACATACACTAGGCACATAACAGTGTGACATCATTTTTTTTAACCCTTGAAAGTTTAAATATCAGGAAGTTGCAGTCAGAGTTGACTCAAAGAGTTAGAAGCGAGTTACATTTTGCCTTTGAGGTTTGTGATATCCCCTGACGACTCCCCAAATACTTGGAGTAGGTTAACATCTTCTGTCCGATGTGTATACCTATTTTCATTTTTCTATATTTCAATACTTTTAAGTCAAAGACAATTTTTTAAGAAGTTGCAATGATTGCTAAATGGCACAAGGATAGTCCCTGCAAATAAGTCAGCTTTATTTTATATATTATGCGACATGGAAATGGACAGATGGCGAACACAACATTTAGATTCTTATTCAAATCCACTATGTTCTTATGGATTATATTATTACAACTCTGTTTATTTGGATGACTATCATCATGCTCACTTGTAGTTTACTAGAAAAGCACATGGGCTTATGTAAGCTGCACATGATGACCTCAGAGGCACATCTGTGATATTCTCTGTAATTTGCAGCGTTATCTCAATGTAATTTGGTCTTCCATTATTTTGTCCGCAGAATAGTCCATAACAGTGATGCATAACCACTTAGGAAAACAGGAGAGGCAGCTCTGCAGTAATTCATTTACGCAAGTTGCTTCAGGGGATTGTTGTGAAATGAATTTGGTTTTATTTGCTGTAATCTTTTAATACACAAGGTTTTCCCTTTAGGCAACAGCATTTGTACTAAGTAACAGAAAACATTAGCTGAATCTGTTTCGCTGCATTTCAATCCTTACATTTACAACTGTCAGCTTGGCTCAGTCAATAGCACTCTCACCTCTCAGTCAGAAAGTCATGCGTTCAAGCCCCATTCCTAAGATTTGAGCACATAATCTAGGCTGATGCTTCAGTGTGGTACTGGGGGGTGTGCAGACTCATCGAGGGTGGTGGGAGCAGGGCGACATCTTTCAGATCAGGTGTTAAATCAAGATGTTGTCTGCCTTTTTAGGTGTATGTAAGAGATCCCATGGTACTATTTGAAGAGCAAAAGAGTTGTCTTGATGTCTTGGTCAGCATTTATTCCTTAAACAGCTAGTCCAGATTCAACATCGAGTTCAACAATTTCAGATCATAATCACTGCTCCTATTTTTCCAGATAGCAGCTGCTGGTAATGATTCTGCTGTTGTCAGTTTCAGTTTCTCTAGAACCATCTTTTGTTTCTTTACTTGTCCCATTACCACCCCTTTTGGCTCACACCATCTTCCCTTTTGTCATTTAATCTCTCCTGCCTTCCACTCTAGCACAGACCTTCCCTTTTGTTCTTTCCTTTCCTCTCCTGCTTCTGCACATGCTTAAAACCTGCTACATCAGTAACATTTTCCAGTTCTGACGAAAGGTCATCGACCAGAAACGTTAACTCGATTTCTCTCTCCACAGATGCTGCCTGACCTGCTGAGTATTTCCAGCATTTTCTGTTTATATATTAGCTAGTCATTTACTTCACTGTCCTTTGTGGGACCTTGCTGTGCGCTAATTGGCTGCCATATTTGGCTGCAAACAGCACTTCAAAAATTAATTCGTTAGCTGTGGACATGAAAGACTATATAAATGCAAAATCTTCCTTCAAATTGCTGAAACAAATTTGTTTGTTTCTTTCTAAATGTTTCTTATTAGGTTTAGGTTCCTATGTAAGTGTTTACAGAAAGGGGAACTAAACAGGCTCATGCACATAATTCTCCACAAGTTGAGTTCTTGATCTTATTAAGGCTACAACGCTGTGGCTCAGAGTTGTGGTGAGGAAGCGAAGAAAATCAGAGAACTTCCTTGTAGCTAGCTCTGGCAAAAGCTGGTTTGTTTTGCTTCTCCTATGTATTGGAACATTCTGCTACCAAGCAGCCCTGCCATTTGCTTTCTGATATGGATTGTCCTTGCGTATTGTTCACTGAACACGAGATGACACCCTGATGGGAGTAAATACCTTGGGCTAGATTTTCTGGTCCTTTGCGCTCCAGGTTTCACCCCAGAGCGGCGTGAAAGGCGGTGGTGAGGTGTTCTGTGCCCCGCTGCGATCCTCCGGTCGGGTTTTGTGGAAGAGCTGCACCGGGTGTGCAACGCCGCTCGTTGTGACACCACAAGAGTTTTGACTCTTGCCCGATCCGTCCGTCCGGAAGTGTACCCGCAATGACCACCTGGGAAATCAAAGCGGTCCAGCGATCCCAGCGGCGCTGAGGAAGGTCAATTACTGTAAAACTAAGCGCGAGTGTTTTTTGTTTTAAATTTTTGTGTAATTTGTGTTGCAATGTTTTAGGAATGTTTTGGTGTTTTTTTTTAGGTTCCCCCCTCCCCACTCGCACCCCCCCACCCTCCGCAGGCATCTCTCGGAACACTCCAGTCACGGTTCTTTAGCTTGCGGGTTTCCCATCCTTGCGCCACGAGAGGTGTACAACGCCTCCCTTAGCGCTGCGCCTCCTGATGCAGGGCCCAGATGCCCAAACTTACATACTAAAGCGCAAATTATTCCTGGTCTGTAACTTTCCCACCTGCCTCCATTTCCATCCCGAAAACAGAAAAGCCTAAAATCCAGCTCATCGTAGCAACTACACTCCAGGGTCGTCTCTTGTACAGTCTTTCAGAATATGGTCTTGAAATAAAAGCAGCTAGTTATTACCATACCAATTTCAGTCTTTATTTGGGCATAACTGTTTCCAATGAGAAAAACACACATGATGAGGACAAATTGCGTTTGACCAGTAGTCAGAACAAGGATGGAATTTGAATTTGCAACATAATGGGCCCAAGTTTCCACATGATTTGCGCCTGATTTTTAGGAGCAACTGGTGGAGAACAGACTATCTTAGAAATCGCAATTCTCCACATTTTTTTTTCTGCAGTTCTAGTCAGGTAGAACAGTTCTACTTTAGAACAGAATTTTTTCTTCAAAGTGGGGCGTGTCCGGCCACTGACGCCTGATTTCAAAGTTTCCACAGTGAAAACGTACTCCAAACTAAAGTAGAATGGAGCAAGTGAAGATTTTTGTAGAACTGAAAAAACCTGTTCTACACATTAAAAAATCAGGCGCAGGTTACAAATTAAGCGTCCAGAACGAGGGGGGGGGGGAGGGGGGGGAAGGGAACTCATTAAATTCTACAATCAATCCTTATTTATACTTCTACAAATATTATACAAATAAATCCAACCTGAATAAACATTTATAAGCAAAGAAAAGATTAAATAAACCATCTTCCTACCTGTGTGAAAGTGCTTCAGCCATCGTTCGAAGGAAACCGCCGTTTGTTGCCGCGCAGTGGAGGGAGGGGAAGGAGACAGTGGCTTGTTGCCGTGGAGAGAGGGGAGGGAGGGGAAGGAGACAGCGGCTTGTTGCTGCGCAGGGGAGGGAGGGAGGGGAAGGAGACAGCGGCTTGTTGCCGCGCAGGGGACGGAGGGGAAGGAGACAGCGGCTTGTTGCCGCGCAGGGGAGGGAGGGGAAGGAGACAGCGGCTTGTTGCTGCGCAGGGGACGGAGGGGAAGGAGACAGCGGCTTGTTGCTGCGTAGGGGAGGGAGGGGAAGGAGACAGCGGCTTGTTGCCGTGGAGGGAGGGGAGGGAGGGGAAGGAGACAGCGGCTTATTGCTGCGCAGGGGAGGGAGGGGAAGGAGACAGCGGCTTGTTGCCGTGGAGGGAGGGGAGGGAGGGGAAGGAGACAGCGGCTTGTTGCCACGCAGGGGAGGGAGGGGAAGGAGATAGCGGCTTGTTGCCGCGGAGGTGAGGGAGGGGAATGAGACAGTGAGAAGGGAAGCCTCAGTGCTGATTTGCTGATGGCAATGTGGTTTTATTAAAAAATGTTCAAAAATTAAACAGCTACAAAGAACTACAAAAATGGCCGAGTGCCAATGTTTTTTTTCACACTGAGCATGCGCGAACACTCCAACGCGCACGCGCAGCGTTGCCGGCAGGAAAAAAACTAATTTAAATAGTACCCGCCCCCTCCCACTTACAAAATCGGCGCGAGTGTAGGCTCCGCCCCCCTGGGCGCTGCGCCAAACAGACCAGGAGCTGCAGAGCGCTCAAGAATAGCGCGTTTTTTTTTGTTGGCGCCGTTTTAGGCGTGAAAAACGGGCGCCCAGCTCGGAGGGCGCCCGTTTTTTATCCTGTGGAAACTTGGGCCCTTTGGGCTGAGTTTAATTTCCTCATTTCTGATTTCTGTCTTTCTAATTATCCACAAAATTGCTACATTCTGGGTATTACGCAAGAGGAAACTAAAGTCCTTGGAAAACGACCTAAGCTCTGAAGAGTGATCTGACTAAGCCATGTCATTCTCGCCTTACTTACTGAAATCTGAATAATCCAAATTGTTAAAGTTAATGAAGTTCAGTTATTAATTCTCTAAATTGAAAAGACCAGTTGGGGGTTAAATCCACTAAGAATTTAAATAGGTTGTACGAAATAGCTGAAATATTTGCAGAATAACATCTCCAGGAAGGTATCCAGATTGGCCTGTGCTGACATTTCCAATTTTCAGCAATTTTCACCATAATTAGTTTCTGGCGAGAGTCTAAGATGGAAAGGTAGAGGAATGATCTTTCACTTCCTGTCTGTGCCTATTGCCAAAGTCAGATATAATCAGGACAAAGCAGCCCACAAAGTCTCAAATCTGAAATTTATCATCCTAATTGTAAACACTGGTGTATTCTTTGCAATGTGATCTTTAGTCACCGTAAGAATCTGAGGATGCTGAGGGAAGTAAAGATGGAAATTGCAACAGTACTAGCCATAATCTTCCAATCCTCCTTGGATACGGGGGGGGTGGTGATATCAGAGGACTGATTGCAAATGCTACACCCTTGTTCAAAAAAGCTTGCAAGGATAAACCCAGCAATAACAGTCAGTATAACCTCAGTGGTGAGGAAGCTTTTAGAAACGATAATCCGGGACAAAATTAACAGTCACTTGGACAAATGTGTATCAATTAAGGGAAGGCAGCGTGGATTTGTTAAAGGCAAATCGTGTTTAACTAACTTGACTAAATGTTTTGATGAGGTAACAGAGAGAGTTGATGAGGGCAATGCTGTTTGATGTGGTGTACATGGACTTGGAAAGGTGTTTGATAAAGTGCCACATAATAGACTTACCAGCAAAGTTGAAGCCCATGGAATAAAAAGGACAGTGGCAGCATGGATATTAAATTGGCTAAGTGACAGGAAACAGATAGTAGTGGTGAACAGTTGTTTTTCGGACTAGAGGAAGGTATACAGTGGTGTTCCCCACGGGTCGGTACTAGGACTACTGCTTTTTTACATGTATATTAACGACTATTTCAAAATTTACACATGACACAAAACTTGGAAGTATAGTGAACAGTGAGGAGGATATGGATAGACTTCAAGAGGACATAGACAGGCTGGTGGAATGGGCGAACACGTGGCAGATGAAGTTTAATGCAGAAAAGTGCGAAGTGATACATTTTGGTCGGAAGAACAAAGAGATGCAATATAAACCAAAGGGTACAATTCTAAAGGAGGTGCAGGAACAGAGACCGGGGGGTATGCATGTACAAATCATAGAAGGTGGCAGGGCAGGTTGAGAAAACAGTTAATAAAGCATACGGGATCCTGGGCTTTATAAATACTGGCATAGAGTACAAAAGTAAAGAGTTATGATGAACCTTTATAAAACGCTGGTTCAGCCACAACTGGAGTGTTGTGTCCAATTCTGGGCACCGCACTCTAGGAAGGATGTGAAAGCTTTAGAGAGGGTGCAGAAAAGATTTGCAAGGATGGTTCCAGGGATGAGGGACATCAGTTACATAGATTAACTGGAGAAGTTGGGGTTGTTCTCCTTGGACCCGAGAAGGTCGAGAGGAGATTTGATAGAAGGGTCTAGACAGAGTAGATAGACAGAAGGGTCGAGAACCAGAGGACACAGATTGAAGAACCAAAGGTGAAATGAGGAAAAGCTTTTTTACGCAGCGAGTGGTTATGATCTGGAATGCACTGCCTGAAAGGGTGGTGGAGGCAGATTCAATCGTGGCTTTCAAAAGGGAATTTGATAAGAGCCTGAAGGAAAAAAATTGAAGGATTACAGGAAAGGGTGGGGGGAGTGGAACTAGCACCTACTGTGCTTTAACGATTCTATGATTCTATAAGTTAGTCTCATGGGACACATGGTACAGCATGTTGGAACTTCAAGGAATTTGTTAGGTCATTGGTTTATATCTGTTGTTCCCACAGGGCAAAGCTTGATCTCATGATACTCTGCCAGTCTGAGGTACTGAACAGAGTAGAGGGAGGGAGAATTGGAGAGTCAGCACAGATTGTATCCACCAACCATCTACCAGGCCGGGATGACACAAGTTGAGCTAAACACAATGGGGCTGCTTTACATCTCGTTACTGCTCCGTTTACACCTAAAATCCAGGCAGTAGTGGGACCACAATTAGAGAGAAAAAGAAATCCCGCCCACTTACCGTTGGCGGTCCGCTCGTTCTAATTTTCAGCTGGGCTTCGAGTTATGTTGCCAGTGTTTCCACCAGAAACAAACAGGGGCCTCATTAATGTTTCCACATAATGATCTAATAACATCAGGACCCCCAATGCCATTTTTGTCTCAACTCGTGTTGCTATTGTTAGCTCCTCAACTGGCATATAGACATGTACAGACATCCCAATCGTGGATAATCAAGGGGCTATAGGGAGGGAAGAACTTAATACAATCACTATCACGAAATAAATAGTACTTGGTAAAATAATGGGACTAAAGGTGGACAAGTCCCCTGGACCTGATGGCTTGCATCTAGAGTCTTAAAGAAGTGGCTGCAGAGAAAGTAGAGTTGTAATTTATAGTTGGGAAAATGCTGGAGTCCATTATTAAGGAAGGAGTAGCAGGACATTTGTAAAAGCATAATTCAATCAAGCAGAGTCAGCATGGTTTTATGAAAGGGAAATCATGTTTGACAAATTTGCTGGAGTTCTTTGAGGATGTAATGAGCAGGGTGGATAAGGGGGAACCAGTGGATGTGGTGTATTTGGATTTCCAGAAGGCATTCGATAAAGTGCCACATAAAAGGTTACTGCACAAGATAAAAGTTCACAGGATTGGGAGTAATATAGTAGCATGGATAGAGGATTGGCTAACTAAAAGAGAACAGAGAGTCGAAATAAACGGGTCATTTTCCGGTTGGCAAACAGTAACTAGTGGGGTGCCACAGGGATCGGTGCTGGGGCCTCAACTTTTTACAATCTATATTAATGACTTGGATGAAGGGACCGAGTGTAGTGTAGCCAAATTTGCTGATGATACAAAGATGGGTGGGAAAGCAAATTGTGAGGAAGACACAAAAAATCTGTAAAGGGATATAGACAGGCTAAGTGAGTGGGCAAAAAGTTGGCTGATGGAGTACAATGTGGGAAAATGTGAGGTTATCCACTTTGGCAGAAAAAATAGAAAAGCAAATTATAATTTAAATAGAGAAAAATTGCAAAGTGCTACAATACATAGGGACCTGGGGGTCCTTGTGCATGAAACACAAAAAGTTAGTATGCAGGCACAGCAAGTAATCAGGAAGGCAAATGGAATGTTGGCCTTTATTTTAAAGGGGATAGAGTATAAAAGCAGAGAAGTCCTGCTACAAATGTACAGTGTATTGCTGAGGCCACACCTAGAGTACTGTGTCCAGTTTTGGTCTCCGTATTTAAGGAAGGATATACTTGCATTGGAGGGTGTTCATAGAAGGTTCAGTAGGTTGATTCCAGCGATGAGGGGGTTGACTTATGAAGATAGGATGAATAGGTTGGGCCTATACACATTGGAGTTCAGAAGAATGAGAAGTGAACTTATCGAAACATAAAAGATAATGAGGGGGCTCGACAAGGTGGATGCAGAGAGGATATTTCCACTCATAGGGGAAACTAAAACTAGGGGACATCGTCTCAGAATAAGTGGCCGCCTTTTTAAAACTGAGATGAGAAGGAATTTCTTCTCTCAGAGGGTTGTAAATCTATGGAATTCTCTGGCCCAGAGAGCTGTGGAGGCTGGGTCATTGAATATATTTAAGGCGGAGATAGACAGATTTTTGAGCAATAAGGGAGTAAAGGGTGATGGGGAGTGGGCAGGGAAACATAGAAACATAGAAAATAGGTGCAGGAGTAGGCCATTCGGCCCTTCAAGCCTGCACCACCATTAATAAGATCATGGCTGATCATTCCCTCAGTACCCCTTTCCTGCTTTCTCTCCATACCCCTTGGCTGTAAGGGCCATATCTAACTCCCTCTTGAATATATCCAATGAACTGGCATCAACAACTTTCTGTGGCAGGGAATCCCACAGGTTAACAACTTTATGAGTGAAGAAGTTTCTCCTCATCTCAGTCCTAAATGGCCTACTCCTTATCCTAAGACTGTGTTCCCTGGTTCTGGACTTCCCCAACATTGGGAACATTCTTCCCGCATCTAACTTGTCCAGTCCCGTCAGGATCTTATATGTTTCTATGAGATCCCCTCTCATCCTTCTAAACTCCAGTGTTTAAAGGCCCAGTTGATCTAGTCTCTCCTCATATATCACTCCAGCCATCCCGGGAATCGGTCTGGTGAACCTTCGCTGCACTCCCTCAATAGCAAGAACGTCCTTCCACAGTGGAGCTGTGTCCATGATCAGTTCAGCCATGATCTTATTAAATGGCGAAGCAGGCTCGAGGGATGAAATGGCCTACTCCTGCTCCTATTTCTTATGTTCTTATGTTCTTATGTTCTTATGTTCTTATGTTCTTATGTTCTTATGGGTGGTACAGGTCAGGTCCAGCAGTGTTTAAAGGGAAATCTGGAAGCAGGACGTGCACTCATTATTTGTTTCCTGCAATCCCTCGGGCATTGTGCGCCTTAAAGGCTTCCATTATCTTATGTCCTTGCTGCTGACAACAGCTGCTCCATTTCACTCCCAATGCTCCCACCCTCCCTTTTAAGGTAGCATTGCAGGCCCACACTGATTGCCTGCCCTGCTAGATTTCCCGCCTCCCCAATGGTTAGCTGCCTATAAGCAGCGTGGTTAACGCTGGGAACTTGCCAACTCTGGTGGCCCACTGCACCATTGACGCATTGCAGTTTTTGGATAAAGTCTTGTTAAAATCCTCAAAAAAAAAGTCTCAGTAACAGTTACAGGCTGACTGTATGCAAAAATCATTTTGTCCAATGATTCCTGCTTCTGAAAATCCGAAGAGTTAAGTGGACCAGTAATGCTGTTAGCGAGTGGCAGTTTGAAGGGAGACTATTTCCTGATGCGCAGTAAATGGCGATTTCGCCTGTTACTTTGATGCCTCTTACAGACTGTAGTTTGACAGTGATGTGAGTGGGGAGCCGGATCCTCATTGCCTCACTCGTTTCATTGTGAAATTGGGGAAGTCTGAGTTTGGTATTTGACCTAGGCAAATGTCTGCAGTCATAGTCAGCCTGTGACTGGTAAAGAGATTTTCCGTGATTTCAACAAGATCCTTAACTCTTTCCAAAAACTGCCAATATGTCAATGTTGCAGTGGGCCACCAGAGTTTGACCATAATGTTTGCAAAGTAGCTCTTGTTGATGTAGTTTTACACCACTCTCCTCATTCAACAGTCCAAGACTATCCAGGGTATCTTGTGGGAGAAAAAAACCCACTGATTATATATTTAAGCTTCTTCAACTAGTACTCTGAAATAAAATTTAACACTGTCAATGGTGTTATTGGAATAGTCCGAATGTCTCCATGTCATGAAGCAATGTAGACGGTAGTTTCTGATTATTTAGACTTTGAGATGTTTGACTCAAAGCAACACATTTTTTGGTATTGTGAGCAAAGCTGTTGCTGTATATGAACTGATTGGTAATAAGTGAGGGGCTGACCAGACCAGTTCATTGTAGAGTAGTTGGTTTAATATCAGATATGATAGAGGCATTTACGTTCCGAGTAGAGAGTTTATCGAATGTAGTTTTTAACTAACTGTTCTTTTTCCACATAACATCCTAAGAAACTTATATCACTATCACATGGGGCGAGGGGGTTGGGGTGGGGGGGGGTGTTCTGTTCCATAACATCCAAAGAGGTTTAATACAAGATGACGCTGATAGATTTATCAAACAAGAACAATTGCACTCCCGTGTTTGATGGATGTCAGTGTGTCTACTTCTCTCATTTTAACAAATCCTCTGAATTATCATCCATTACCTGTGGGGCTTGGCTGCTTTCTCAGTTTTATCGGAGTAGGGGATGATGTAGTCAGCGAAGAGTTCTGGCTTCTGCAGCAGGCTGCCCAATTTAGTCTTTATTCCTTTGGCCCTGCGAAGATAATGTGGAAAGGTTAACAGTTTGTAACAAGTTAAATAGTTTGCAGATTTAAGTTTTGGATGGCTGCCTCCTGGCATGTCTGACCTGAGACAGCTTTGATGTTTATCTGACTTTTAAACAACCATGAAAATTGCGTCCTTTGTACAATAAACAAATTGAATCATCATAAATCAATTTAAATGTTTACTTTTGTTTACCCACAAACTTAAATTGTGGCTACAAAAGAGAGAACACGAGTTAGAGGTAGTTACTTAGATTATCAACAAGGTTCCACAAGGATCATTGCTGAGACCACTGCTGTTCACCATTTACACAATTGGTTTGGGTGAGAGGAATGACTTGGTCATTATAGGGATGCTTTATGGTGTTGTTGGCAGGGGTGGCAGGGGAACTTAGTACAGCATGTGGCAGCCATATGGGTGTATTGGAGCAAGTTAAGTAAATCTGGCCATGATGAGGTTGTCCCTGGCCTATCGGGCAGTAATGTGCACCGCTGCTGGTGCCATCTCCACCTCAGGTTCCTCCTCATCTTGTACCTGCTCCTCCTCTTCCGAAGAGCCTGTACGCTCTGTGGCCTGCTCCTCCTGCAGCTCCAATCCTCACTGCTGCGCTATGTTGTGCAGAGCACAGCATACAACGATGATTCTGGAGACCCTAGTTGGTGTGTACTGAAGGGCTCCTCCAGATCTGAAGCACATCTTTAGTATACCTATTGCTTGCTCTATGATGCAGCTGGTGGTTATGTGGCTACCATTATAATGATCCTCAGCCACAGTACTTGGCCTCCTTAAGAGTGTCATGAGCCATGTTTTCAGTGATGAGCCCTTGTCTCCAAGCAGCCAGCCGGTAAGTCTGTTTTGAGGGGTGAAGAACTGCTGGAGGGTGGACTGGTACAGCACGAAAGAGTCATGATTAATTGCCTGGGAATTTGGCGCACACATGCACGATGATCTTTTTATGGGTGCAGACGAGCTGCACATTGAGAGAGTAGAAGCCCTTGCGGTTCACAACTACTCCTGGGTGATGATGGGGTGGCCTGATGGTCACTTGTGTGCAGTCGATGATGCCCTGCACCCGTGGGAAGCCAACTAGAGCCGCAAAGCTGAGCGCCTGCTCAGTAACACTGGCTTCATCAGTGGCAAAGTTGATATATTATATATTATGTATGATATAATTGGCTAGCTTGTTAAACATGGCATCAGCCACCTGAATGATTTGTGGGAAGCCGACTGCGAGATCCTGCAAATGTCTGCTGCAGATCCGTGGAATGAGCCTGGGGTGAAGAGGTTGAGGGCAGTGGTGACTTTGATAGCCACTGGTAAGGTGTGCCCACCAGGTCCTCTGGGCACCAGGTCTTGTTCCGGCAAGCTACAAATGTCTGCCATGATCTGGCACGATAGCCTGAAGCCTCATGAAGCACTGTTGCTCAGTCATGTCCAGGAAGCTCATCCTCTGCCTGTATACCCTGTATTGGGGGTACCTCCGGCATGGTGCAGCCCTGTGCTGATCCCTCTCTCCTGTGGAGCATCAGGTCATTAAGGAGAAGGCTGCAGTTGCTGCTGCTGGTGTTGTTGGTGCTGGGGCTCATCTTGGTCTGATTCTGAGGTCCAAGGAGAGACAGCATAAGTAGCACCCATGCTGATGTAATAGGCAGGTGAAGTGGAGATCAGCGACCCAATCCCTCAATGTTCTCATACTGAGTAGTAATGTCGTGAAATTGGCTTCCGAGGTTGCAGAAATGATCCGCAAATAGCTAAATGTCTGCACAAAATGGACTCAGCAACAGCCTTTCCATTAGCCAAGTAATCAGGTGTAATGTGGGAGTATTTGTGTTTTTCCAGCTCTCAGTTAATGCACTCGCACAATGATTACTAAGCTTCCGCCTTCCTTCACAGGCGAGGTTCCCGAGGTGCGTGATACCCGTGCTCCTGAAGTTAAAGCCAATAGCTGCTGTTAAAAAGTCTCTTAAGGGTTTCGCAACAAGCATATAAGTACTTCAATGAGGTCGCCTGCCTCTCCCGCTTGGGTCCGTGGTGTGCCTCGAAACGGGCCTGAGCTAAATACGGAATTCGGCGGGATGACGATGGGTTCTCGACGTGCTGGCCATTTTGCCGATTTTTGCTGCCGACCTGCCCTAAAACCCGTATGCTTGCCAACGGGAAAATTCCGGCCCAAGAGTCTTTAGTATTAGATGAAGTAGGGTGGGAGGAGGCTCATGTGGATCATAAACACCAACATTGACCAGTTGGGCCGAATGGCCTGTTTCTGTGCCCTACATTCTATTTAATTCCATGTAAAATCTATTTGAAATAGTTCTGGTGGTAAACATGTCTAAAGGTAGAACCAAACTCAGGCCTCTGAGTACCGAGTTGCTTTCTTGCCTTGAAAACAGTATAGGTAACATTTACAAAAGTGATTTTCCGTCAAATGCTAATGTATTAATCCCATGTATAGAGTGGGCTATGAAACTGCAGCTATTCAGAGGACCCCACTCAGCATCTCCCTGTATTTAGGATGTCTACAATTGATAAAGAACATGGACAATGCGAATAGTGGATATTAGTGGTTCAAATTATTTTGGGAGCTAGGTCCACATGGGATGCAAGACTCCTTTCCATAATGATGATGAGCTTTGAGGTGTGTAATTGGTGGACACGCCTGTCATTTACTGTACTCCTTGTTTATGTAGAGAATCCAACAGAAAATAAAGGATGCAGTGTAAGTTGACATGAACATTTTTGTTTGGGCTGGAACGAAATCCGTTGAACATCTTCTTTGAGAAGGTGATTGTGATCACTTTCACAAGAAGAGAGATATTGATCATATCATTCTGTTATCCAAGATGACACATTCGATTGAAATCAGATATTAAAAACACATATATTTATGTTCATTATCACAGACATGAAGAAAAAAATTCTATACGGTTTCCAAACCTCGCAGGGCATAATAATGAATAATGGCAATATTACTATTTTCATCTTTTATCCACTTGGAGCCATATCCTGCTGATGATGGATAATATTTTCCTTGGCAGAAAGAATCGTAATACTTACACACACGTGAGGGCCATTTTCTGCTTTGATTCTGGAATTAATTTTAAAACTATTTTAAGACTGAAAGGATCAATAGATCCCACGCTTGCAGCTGACCACAACCCGACTTGTGACCATTTTTTTTGTTTGAACATCTTGAGCTAGGGAAAGGCCCTCTTGACAAATCATGGCCATTTAACAAAACAATAACTCCCCACAGATTATTAGACCTGTGCACGGTCAGATGGTTATCTGAGCCTTTTGTTTGCACAGTGGCAGCAGTGGAAAACAACATGGTGGGTGGTACAGTCCAGGCCCACGCTGATTAAAAGCTGTGTCCTTCCTCAGCTCAGGAAGAATCTGTTTCAGTGAGTAAATGAATGTGTAATTTTATACTTCTCCTATGCCGTGAAAAAGTTGTGTTTTCACTCTTACACCCATTGGAGAGTCAACACTAATACTCACTGATGATAATAGATGTAAGTCTATTTGCACTCATGTGAAAGCACACTATTACTTGTGAATACCTTTAACATCACAATTACTAAGACCACCTATTCCACCTTCGTAACATCGCTTGTCTCCACCCTTGCCTCACCTCATCCACTGCTGAAGGCCTCATCCATGCCTTTGTTACCTCTAGACTTGACTATTCCAATGCACTCCTGGCTGACCTCCCACATTCTATCCTATGTAAACTAGAGGTGATCCAAAACTCGGTTGCCCGTGTTCTAACTCGCACCAAATCCTGCTCGCTGACCTACATTGGCTTCCAGTTAAGTAATGCCTCGATTTCAAAATTCTTATCCTTATTTTCAAATCCCTCTATGACCTCACCCCTCCCTATCTTCTTTAATTTCCTCCAGCCCCACAACCCCCATCCCTCCCCCGACCCCCTCCCCCCCACCATGACCCCGTTCCCCTGCCCAGAGATGCCTGAGCTCCTCTAATTCTGCCCTCTTGCGCATTCCTGATTATAATCGCTCAACCATTGGTGGCCGTGCCTTCAGTTGCCTCGGCCCCAAGCTCTGGAACTCCCTGCCTCTGTACCTCTTTTCTCCTTCAAGATGCTCCTTAAAACCTACCTCTTTGACCAAGCTTTTGGTCACCTGCGCTAATTTCTACTTATGCAGCTCGGTGACAAGTTTTTAATCTCAAAATACTCCTGTGAAGTGCCTTGGTTAAAGGTGCTATATAAATACAAGTTGTTGTTGTTGTTGAATATTCTTCACAAGTAAACAATGTGAAGCCAACTGAACTAATGACAAATGTACCACAAACTCCAGGTGTAGCATATATGATCCAACCTCTTTAAGGGGAAGCTAGATAAACACATGAGGGAGAAAGGACTAGAAGGATATGTTGATGGAGTTAGATGAAGAAGGTCGGGGAGGAGGCTCAGGTGGAGCATAAACACTGGCATGGACCTGTTGGGCCGAAAGGCCTGTTTCTGTGCTGTAAATACTATGTAATACTATATAAGATGCTAATGGACCAACGACAAATGCTTCCAGAACAGGGCGAAAGAATTAATTGAATATTACAAAGACTTGGAGGAGCCGCAGCCTCTCTAACAGGTTTCCCTGTGCTGGGTGATCAGTAAACAGCTCATGCTCCAATTATACTACGCTACCCAGTACAGCCTTTTAACAGTTGTGCTAATGTAAAGCTGTGGTTACACAACCCATTCGCATCTTTACTGACCAGCAGAGACTGAGTCGTGGTCACGCGTACCCAAACACACAGACACTAAGTGCTGTTTATCAGCCTCTGTTAAACAATACGTAAGCAGCAGCTTTCTAATACCAAAACAAAAGGAAAATACTGCAGATGCTGAAAATCTGAAAAACTAAACAAAGAATGCTGGAAACACTCAGTATGTCAGGCAGCATTTGTGGGGAGAGAAACAGAGTTAACGTTTCAGGTCGATGAACTTTCATCAGAAAAAATGCTTCTCATATTCTACCCCATGTAAACTAGAGGTGATCCAAAACAAGCTGCCCGCGTCCTAACCCACATCAAGTCCCGATCACCCCTATGCTTCTACATTGGTTTCTGGTTAAGCACTGCCTCGATTTCAAAATTCTCATCTTTATTTTCAAATTCCTCCATGGCCTACTCTCTTCCTATATCTATAATCTCCCCCAGCCCCACAACCCCCGAGGGTCCACAGCCAGATAGGGAATGGAAGACCAGCAGGAAGAGTAGTGCAAGTGGAGTGGTGCAGGGGTCCCCTGTGGTCATCCCCCTGCAAAACAGATACACTGCTTTGAGTGCTGTTGGGGGGGATGACTCATCGGGGGAGGGCAGCAGCGGCCAGGTTCATGGCACCGTGGCTCGCTCTGTTGCACAGGAGGGCGGGAAAAAGAGTGGGAGAGCGATAGTGATAGGGGATTCAATTGTAAGGGGAATAGATAGGCGTTTCTGCGGCCGCAACCGAGACTCCAGGATGGTATGTTGCCTCCCTGGTGCAAGGGTCAAGGATGTCTCGGAGCGGGTGCAGGACATTCTAAAAAGGGAAGGAGAACAGCCAGTTGTCGTGGTGCACATTGGTACCAACGACATAGGTAAACAAAGGGATGAGGTCCTACGAAACGAATTTAAGGAGCTAGGAGCTAAATTAAAAAGTAGGAACTCAAAAGTAGTAATCTCAGGATTGCTACCAGTGCCACGTGCTAATCAGAGTAAGAATCGCAGGATAGCGCAGATGAATACGTGGCTTGAACAGTGGTGCAGCAGGGAGGGATTCAAATTCCTGGGGCATTGGAACTGGTTCTGGGGGAGGTGGGACCAGTACAAACTGGACGGTCTGCACCTGGGCAGGACCGGAACCAATGTCCTAGGGGGAGTGTTCGCTAGTGCTGTTGGGGAGGAGTTAAACTAATATGGCAGGGGGATGGGAACCAATGCAGGGAGACAGAGGGAAACAAAAAGGAGACAAAAATAAAAGACAGAAAGGAGATGAGGAAAAGTAGAGGGCAAAGAAACCCAAGACAAGAAACAAAAAGGGCCACTGTACAGCAAAATTCTAAAAGGACAAAGGGTGTTAAAAAAACAAGCCTGAAGGCTTTGTGTCTTAATGCAAGGAGTATCCGTAATAAGGTGGATGAATTAACTGTGCAAATAGATGTTAACAAATATGATGTGATTGGGATTACGGAGACGTGGCTCAAGGATGATCAGGGCTGGGAACTTAACATTCAGGGGTATTCAACATTCAGGAAGGATAGAATAAAAGGAAAAGGAGGTGGGGTAGCATTGCTGGTTAAAGAGGAGATTAATGCAATAGTTAGAATGGACATTAGCTTGGATGATGTGGAATCTATATGGGTACAGCTGCAGAACACCAAAGAGCAAAAAACGTTAGTGGGAGTTGTGTAAACACCTCCAAACAGTAGTAGTGATGTTGGCGAGGGCATCAAACAGGAAATTAGGGGTCCATGCAATAAAGGTGCAGCAGTTATCATGGGTGACTTTAATATGCATATAGATTGGGCTAACCAAACTGGAAGCGATACGGTGGAGGAGTTTTTCCTGGAGTGCATAAGGGATGGTTTTCTAGACTAATATGTCGAGGAACCAACTAGGGGGGAGGTCATCTTAGACTGGGTGTTGTGTAATGAGAGAGCATTAATTAGCAATCCCGTTATGCGAGGCCCCTTGGGGAAGAGTGACCATAACATGGTGGAATTCTGCATTAGGATGGAGAATGAAACAGTTAATTCAGAGACCAAGGTCCAGAACTTAAAGAAGGGTAACTTTGAAGGTATGAGGCGTGAATTGGCTTGGATAGATTGGCGAATGATACTTAAGGGGTTGACTGTGGATGGGCAATGGCAGACATTTAGAGACCGCATGGATGAACTACAACAATTGTGCATTCCTGTCTGGTGTAAAAATAAAAAAGGGAAGGTGGCTCAACCGTATCAAGGGAAATCAGTGATAGCATTAAAGCCAAGGAAGTGGCATGCAAATTGGCCAGAAATAGCAGTGAACCCGGAGACTGGGAGAAATTTAGAACTCAGCAGAGGAGGACAAAGGTTTTGATTAGGGCAGGGAAAATGGAGTACGAGAAGAAGCTTGCAGGGAACATTAAGATGGATTGCAAAAGTTTCTATAGATATGTAAAGAGAAAAAGATTAGTAAAAACAAACGTAGGTCCCCTGCAGTCAGAATCAGGGGAAGTCATAATGGGGAACAAAGAAATGGCGGACCAATTGAACAAGTACTTTGGTTCGGTATTCACTGAGGAGGACACAAACAACCTTCCGGATATAAAAGGGGTCGGAGGGTCTAGTAAGGAGGAGGAACTGAGGGAAATCCTTATTAGTCGGGAAATTGTGTTGGGGAAATTAATGGGATTCAAGGCCGATAAATCCCCAGGGCCTAATGGACTGCATCCCAGAGTACTTAAGGAGGTGGCCTTGGAAATAGCGGATGCATTGACAGTCATTTTCCAACATTCCATTGACTCTGGATCAGTTCCTATCGAGTGGAGGGTAGCCAATGTAACCCCACTTTTTTAAAAAGGAGGGAGAGAGAAAACAGGGAATTATAGACCGGTCAGCCTGACATCGGTAGTGGGTAAAATGATGGAATCAATTATTAAGGATGTCATAGTAGTGCATTTGGAAAGAGGTGACATGATAGGTCCAAGTCAGCATGGATTTGTGAAAGGGAAATCATGCTTGACAAATCTTCTAGAATTTTTTGAGGATGTTTCCAGTCGAGTGGACAAGGGAGAACCAGTTGATGTGGTATATTTGGACTTTCAGAAGGCTTTCGACAAGGTCCCACACAATGTGCAAAGTTAAAGCACATGGGATTGGGGGTAGTGTGCTGACGTGGATTGAGAACTGGTTGTCAGACAGGAAGCAAAGAGTAGGAGTAAATGGGTACTTTTCAGAATGGCAGGCGGTGACTAGTGAGGTACCGCAAGATTCTGTGCTGGGGTCCCAGCTGTTTACACTGTACATTAATGATTTAGACGAGGGGATTAAATGTAGTATCTCCAAATTTGCGGATGACACTAAGTTAGGTGGCAGTGTGAGCTGCGAGGAGGATGCTATGAGGCTGCAGAGCGACTTGGATAGGTTAGGTGAGTGGGCAAATGCATGGCAGATAAAATATAATGTGGATAAATGTGAGGTTATCCACTTTTGTGGTAAAAACAGAGAGACAGACTATTATCTGAATGGTGACAGATTAGGAAAAGGGAAGGTGCAACGAGACCTGGGTGTCATGGTACATCGGTCATTGAAGGTTGGCATGCAGATACAGCAGGCGGTTAAGAAAGCAAATGGCATGTTGGCCTTCATAGCGAGGGGATTTGAGTACAGGGGCAGGGAGGTGTTGCTACAGTTGTACAGGGCATTGGTGAGGCCACACCTGGAGTATTGTGTACAGTTTTGTTCTCCTAACCTGAGGAAGGACATTCTTGCTATTGAGGGAGTGCAGCGAAGGTTCACCAGACTGATTCCCGGGATGGCGGGACTGACCTATCAAGAAAGACTGGATCAACTGGGCTTGTATTCACTGGAGTTCAGAAGAATGAGAGGGGACCTCATAGAAACATTTAAAATTCTGATGGGTTTAGACAGGTTAGATGCAGGAAGAATGTTCCCAATGTTGGAGAAGTCCAGAACCAGGGGTCACAGTCTAAGGATAAGGGGTAAGCCATTTAGGACCGAGATGAGGAGGAACTTCTTCACCCAGAGAGTGGTGAACCTGTGGAATTCTCTACCACAGAAAGTTGTTGAGGCCAATTCACTAAATATATTCAAAAAGGAGTTAGATGTAGTCCTTACTACTAAGGGGATCAAGGAGTATGGTGAGAAAGCAGGAATGGGGTACTGAAGTTGCATGTTCAGCCATGAACTCATTGAATGGCGGTGCAGGCTAGAAGGGCCGAATGGCCTATTCCTGCACCTATTTTCTATGTTTCTATGTTTTTATGTTTCTATGTCTATGCTTCTCTAATTCTGCTCTCCTGAGCATCCCTGATTATAATCGCTCAATGACTGGTGACCGTGCCTTCTGTTGCCTAGGCCCCAAACTCTGGAATTCCCTGCCTAAACCTCTCCAGCTCTCTCCCTCTCTTTCCTCCTTCAAGACGCTCCTTAGAACCTACCTCGCATTTAAAGACTAAGCATTTAGTCACCTGCCCTAATTTCTCCTTATGCATCTCGGTGTCAGATTTTGTCTCATAATACTCCTGTGAAGCTCCTTGGGATGTTTCACTATGTTAAAGACACTATATAAATACAAGTAGTTGTTGTTGTTATACATTTTTGGCACCAGCCGTGGCTCAGTTGGTAGCACTATTGCCTATGAATCAAAAGGTTGTGGGTTCAAATCCCATTCCACGATTTGAGCTCAAAATCTCGGCTGACACTCCAATGCACTCCTGAAGAAGTGCTGCACTGCCAGAAATGCCATCTTTTGGAAAAGATGTTAAACTGAGGGCACGCCTGCCCTCTTAGGTGGATGTAAACGATTCCCTGGCACTACTTTGAAGAAGAGCCAGGGAAATTTCCCCAGTGTCCTGGCCAAAATCTATCCCGCAATCAAAACCTAAAACAGATGGTCTCGCCCTTTACTCTATTGTTGTGGGACTTTGCTGTGTGCAAATTGGCTGTCACATTTCCTACATTACAACAGTGACGACACTTCCCTTGGCTATAAGGTGCTTTGGGATGTCCTGCAGTCGTGAAAGGCGCTATATAAATGCAAGCTCTTCCTTTTCTTTCTAACAACAATAGGCGTGCGATCAACAAAACGTGCTGGGAAATTGTGCCAGGAATAAGTGCAATATTTACAGCAAGTATGGACTACATGCAAAGCTTTACATAGTGTGTATGACTTGTTTTCTTTTCTTTTAGATGTCACTGATGTCAGTCTGTATGCCTTCTCCTGTGCCACCTCTCCCACCACATGAACAGTGAGGCAACTGCTCAAGCCTTTTTAACAAGCTAAATAATCAAAATCACCTCTCGATTGTTGTGGGAATAGGAGTAAAATGGGATTTATTTTTTCCAGAGTCAATGGTTCATCTGGAACGCGACACTTAGGGAAACTGCAATGGTATTCTCAATGCTTGCTTATTGACACTTTTGACAAATTGCAAGGTATAATAAAAGTTTTCACTACAGGAAAAAATGCGTGTCCCGTGGTACTTTTACCTGTTTCTTACCACATTTACTCGGGATTGTGAAAGCACAGATTCTGGTTCACACTTCCTGACTGTCAAGTATAATGTAGAGACTTGATTTACTGACTGCATGAGGCATTCTCTGAAGTATGGAGCATGACAAATGTAAAGAGAAAGCAGCAACATATGTGTGCAGCTAGAACCTGATAAGTGTTTAACAAGCTTGCCAAGATGTTTTATGCTCGCCTCATGATTTCTGTCAACTGCTTGTAAAAAATGACGATCTTAAAATATCCCTACCTCAAGCTAATTACATAGAAATTGCAATACGGAAACAGACTTTTTGGCTCAACCAGCCTGTGCTGGCGTTTATCCCATACAAGGACAGCAGGTGAATGGGAACACCACCACCTCCAAGTTCCCCTCCAAGTCACACACCATCCTGACTTTGAAATAAGAATATAAGAATATAAGAACATAAGAATTAGGAGCAGGAGTAAGCCATTCAACCCCTTGAGCTTGCTCTGCCATTCAATAAGATCACAGCTGATCTACCTCAACTCCACTTTCCTGCACTATTCCCATAATCCCTTGATTCCCTTAGGAATTGCAGTTCCTTCATCATCGCCGGATCAAAATCCTAGAATTCCCGCCCTAACAGCACTATGGGAGTACTTTCATCACAAAGACTGCAGCAGTTCAAGAAGGCGGTTCACCACCACTTTTTCAAGGGCAGTTATGGATGGCCGATAAATGCTGGCCTTGCCAGTGACGCCCACATCCCATGAATGAATCTAACCTATTCTTAAATGTTGACATGGTTTTTGCTTCAATCACCAAATCCATGTAAAGAAGTTTTTCCTGGTTTCTGTCCTAAATCTCTTACATTTAATCTTATATCTGTGACCCATTGTTCCAGACCCCTCAATCACTATAAATGGTCTGGAAGTGAAATTTGTCTTGCGCAATAGTGAAAAATGGGCAACAGCAAATTAGAAGCTTGTTTTACAGCCCACTCGAGTTTCCTTTCCGTTGACGGTCTCACCAGCTCAACTGAAATATTTTGACTCAGTTTTATGGAACAAATTGCTAGTGAGTGCAGTGATGCATTAAAAAAAGGAAATGGACTGGTTCATTATTGATTGGAGATTAGAAAGTCACAGACTGAGCACTGAGGTAAGAGAGAAATCGTACGATGCGTTCAAGTCCAGAACGTGGGTATAGTATAGAGTATAGTATTAGGCAGTCCCTTGTGTCGAGGATGACCAGAACATGGGTGGAGTTAGCTAGATGGAGAAATGTCTATTTATTGTTCCTGTTTTTTTCTGTTCCAATGATATGCAATATACACACTCCTAACTTGGAACAAACAACTTCCTATCCAAGGAAATATCTTTTGAGGGAATAAAGGTCCCTCATTAAACGGAAAAGATCAGTTTTTAGATTCAATAACAAAAAAAACTGTCAGCAACAATCAAAATTCAAACATGTTTTATACTGATTTAGTCACAAGTATTGATTTAATAATGTGAAAGGTTTAAAAGAATATCAGCTGTCCAAATATTTACAGAAGAAATGAACCTTAGAGGTTTCTAAAGCTTCATAGACAGACACACACTGTAAATCCATCAGTGTAGTCTCCACAGAGAAATCTAAGGGATAAGAACATTTTTTCCCCTGAATTGCTTGCTTTATGTTACCATTTCAAACAGACTACTACATACATGGGACAGTATATAAATGAGAAACTTTATTTCCTTAAAGTTGGCTTTGCTAATCAATTGGGATGTTTTTGGATCCAGCATGGTAACCACCGACTCCCCAAACACAGCGATAGCTGAACCCAATAAATTCCATTTCCTTCTAATCCACAGCAATACGAAGCATAGGATCAGTTCTACATTTCTAATTCCCAAAAAAGAAAAAGGAAATAGCTGTTATTTTTTTTTTAAAGAAGCTGAAACTTAGCCACACCATTCCAATCCAAAGCTTCATTTGCGGCCAACTAAAATTGAACTCAATAAACTTAGATTTATTTTGGCAGTCCAGTATTGTGACCCTGCTTGTCCTTGAAAGATAACAAGGAACTGTACTGTTGAATGATCATATTCAGCAATTAGCTTAACTTTATAGAGGGACAACCAGAAGTATGACTTCAATTAACTCTCTCTTTTTGGTAAATTGTGATTATCAAACTTTACGAAGGGCAGTTTGATATAAATAAAAGGCTGGAATTTGTATTAAGGGTCCAAGGTGAGTAGATGGAGCAAAGATACAGATCAGCCATGATCTAATTGAATGGTGAAACAGGCTCAAGTGGCTGAATGGCCCACTCCTGTTCCTATGTCTCCTACAATCCAATGTATTTCTCACATCGCTCTTGTATTTGTGACAATTCCCTTTGTGTAGTTGCAACTCATCATAAGTCATCTTGAAGTCACAAAGCTGCCTGTGGCTTTTCACAGGATGACTGCACTCTCTGGAGATCCACGGGTCCATCAGAGATCTCCTGATGGATGTCAATGTCATAAGTCCCTGGACCATTACAGATCTGCATTATTAAATGCAGCTAAGGTTGTGACACATGTGCAACATTAATATAGGACCATTCAGAATATGGGCCCAAAGTATCCCCCAACATAATTCAGACATGTTTGCACTTCAGCTCCTAATGCTAGTCAGTATGTTAACATACCTTGGAGATGCTATCTAAATCAGCAGCTTGAAAATACATTGGGCTAGACTTTCCATTATTATCGTTTTACCCAAAAATGGGCAATATTTCCGGCATTAGTGGTTGTTTTATTTTTCAGGATCGCTGGAATATCACGCATTTTAAAAACCGCTAGTTTCGCCTTTTTAATTTGGGCGATAGCCTTAGCGATGTGAAATGGGCAAACGCGATGATTTCAGTCGTGCAAGGCCGGTGTCCATAACAATGGCCGTTTTGCGCATACGCGTTTTTTTTTTCATGCAATGAACTTTTTCTGCGATTCGGGAGGTCAGAGGTCATCTGCTCATGTTCAGAAGACAAAGGAAGGGAGAGAGAGACCGCATTTTGTCTTTGAGCCTGCTTGTGAAGGTTGTCTCACTCGAGGCTGTATTAAAATCTAATCGATCTAATAACAACTAGTTTGCAAAATGGAAATGGAATATGAGGAATCCAGTCAATGAGGAGGTGGGTGAGGATTTGGTGGAGGTTGGAGGGAGAAGGAGGGTGAAACGCCTCTCCGATGAGGCAAATGGGGCCCTGGTCCACGAGGTGGAGACTCGGTGGGGCCAATTGACCCGGGGTGGTCGTGGGAAATCCCCACCCCGTGTATATCAAAGAATTTGGGCAGAGATCACCGAAGTTGTTTCATCACTGGCCCACGATGTTAGAGAGCTAAGCCAGTGTCGCAAGTGCTGGAATGACCTGGTTGGGTGTGCAAGAGTAAGTACTAAATTATTACCTTTATAATTTTAATCATGCACTAACTCATTAATTAAAATGCAAGTCTGTCGGATTGTAATTAAGATGGGTAATCTTGGTGTCACGCATTAGTTCCTAACCACAAACTTCTTAAATTTCCTCTCTGAAGGTAGATGTTATAACCATGCATCAATTGCATACAAACCTTATTAGCATATAATGTTAACGATGAAAAGAATAGGCGTTGATTAATTGTGGATTACAATATCTGTGTGTTTCTGTAATAGTACCTCGGCATCTAGTTTCTGCCATGCTCTTGTCACCTTTGCAGAAGATATATAAGAATGGCGCTGAGCGCAGGTGGACCGGAGGAGGGCCTGCTGATTTGTACCTTCTCACCGACTTGGAGGAGCGGACCTCAGCCCTTGTCGGGCCGCATAATCATTTGGCCACCCGTGGTGGTGCTGATCCTGTTGTTGTGCCATGTGAGTAATGTATAAACCATTGGTAATGTAAAGTAATTTAATGCCATTTGAGTATACTATATGAATGATGTAATGTTATATAATTAATGCTGAGATTATGAAATCTTATTGTAATGTCATGCAGCTTCTGTACTCTCATGTTAATTATATGTGACGTCTGTCAGTGATATTTATTGCAGTCATGTCGCTCCTTGTATATATGCCTGCGTGGGGTAAGCATTCTCATGTCACCCTGGCCTCCCCTTCTCTTCTATTAACCTCAATTGTGTTTTCTAGGTCCCTAGGCTCCCCTGGAGCAAAGCAGGAACCTGGAGGCCCCTGGAGTGTCTGACCACAGAAGAGACAACTATGGAGGATGGAGAGTTTCACCCGGGTTGCTCAACTCAAGGGTCTCATGTTCCTGCGACCACATCCTCATCAACTGAGGAAGTAGCGGGGCCAAGAGTCTTGCAGCATGGCACCCGAGTGGTCCAGCGCCTACACCGACCCCGCGGAGGTTGGTTCGGCGAGGTAGGCATGCGCAATGACAGGTGGATGTCAACCTGGACATGGTCTCACTGTCGAGGGCAAGCGTCGACATTGGTCAAGAGCTCCTCCAGGCAATAGGTCGATTGACCGATAACATTGCCGAAGTCTCAGTGCGTATTTCGGAGGACATGGCTCAGATGGTTGCGGCAATGCGGAGAATGGCCGATCCCGTCGATGCTATGCGGCAGACGGTGGTCTCGGGATACGGCACTGCACCCCAAGGTGCCGTACCACCTATGCGAACAGATGCGAGTCAGGAGGAAGCAGTTGCTTCTGACTCAGAAGATGTTTCTTCGTTAACTTCTTCTCGAGCTTCTCAAGATTTGACTCTGCCACCGTCACCCTGCCGCCCCACCCCCCCCCAACCCCTCCACAGCAGCAGCGCTCGAGGTGCCCTGCTGCAAGACAGCTTGGTGTCAATGTGGGCAGAAGAGGGAGTGTAAGTGGATAAGGTTGGGGGGGGGGGCGGTTAAGACCAAGGGTTTAGAGGCAGAGGGAAGCAAGGCCCCCAGGTTGGGGGGTGGGGGGGCTTATTCTTGTTTTTGTTATTAAATAGTTGACTGTTGGCGGGTTGTTGGAGTTATTATTATTAAAACATTGTTGACTGTTGGGAGGATGGGTGGGTGTTTGTGTTCTGCTTCATTTCAATTGTTATTAAAAAAATATTGTTATTAAAAATGTGTTGACTGTTGGGGGTGGAGGGGAGTTAGATGTTTATATTCAATTATTTATTTAATGTATATGTTTGTTTTTTCACTTTTATAGTTTGTTTACCATTTTTTTAAAAATGTTTTAAATTATTAAAGATTTTTATTTAACTTACAATTGAAGTGACGTGTCTTCCAATAACAGAAAGGTTAAACATCAATACAAGGGTTGAAAACAATGGCGAGGCCAGGCCAGGCAAGGATGAAATGTAACGTAACGCAACTATAACTGTCACCAACGTAACTTCACACTAAGCGTTCATTTATGAGCTGCTGACGCAACAGACTTGTAGCTGCATAAATACCACGGGGCTTTTCCTGCGGTGTAGGGTGGGGTGAGGGCATGGGTTCATCGCCAGGCTGATTGTCCTCCCCGAGGTCCTCGTCCTCCTTCTGCTCCTCTCCTGCCTCCCCTCTCTCCTGAGGTGGACCGGCGGTCCCATCTGGCAATTCTTGTTCCCTCCTGATAACTAAGTTACGTAACATGCAGCACACCACAATGGACTCAGCGACCTGCTCAGGGTGGTACTGCAAGTTGCCTGCTGAGTGGCCCAGGTGCGGTGTCCTTACACCTTACTATAGAATCACACGAGGCATGTACTGCAGACAAGGTCACTGTGTGACCTGAACCTTTATTCCCAGGACCAAGAAGGGATGACCCTTCGTGGGACCTCCCTTTATATACCTGGATGACCAGGTGAGGAGTGTCTCCCATAAGTTCACCCCCTGTGGTCAAGGTGTGCATTACTCAGGTGTATACAGTGTACAGTGTTGTTCCATAAAGGTTACAATTGTGTGAAGGTTACAAACATGACATCACCTCCCCCCAACGTCTTTGGGTCAAAGATTGAGTCTTTCAGGCGGTCGACGCTCTCTCGTGGAGCGCCGCAGTTGGGGCTCTGGCGGTTGGGCCTTGGCATGCGTCTCTGTCGCCTGAGGTGATTCCGGCCTGTCCGGGCTGGCTGCAGGGATTGTGCATGCTGGTGAATGTCCTTGTTGCTCGTTCACTGGCAGTGGTGTGGATAGCATCTCATGATCTTCCTCAGGTTCCTCAGTGTCCATGCTGAACCTTTTCTTTACTTGGTTCAGATGTTTGCGGCATATCTGCCCATTGTTAAGTCTGACCACTATGACCCTATTCCCCTCTTTGCCAATTACAGTACCCTCAAGCCACTTGGGTCCCAAAGCATGATTGAGAACAAATACAGGGTCATCAATTTCTATGCATCTCCCCACTGAGTTGCAATCATGGTACTCGGTTTGGGACTGGTGCTTGCCCTCAACAATGTCTGACAGGGCTGGATGAATGAGGGACAGCCGCATTTTAAGCGTGCGTTTCATGAATAGTTCCGCGTGCGGGACTCCCGTGAGCGAATGCGGTCAGGACCTATAGGCCAGCAGGAGGCCGATAGGCGGTACTGAAGGTAGGGTCCTTGAATCCGGAGCATGCCCTGTTTTATGATTTGAACCGCACGTTCTGTCTGGCCATTGGAAGCCGGCTTGAACGGTGCTGTCCTGACATGTTTGATACCATTACCAGACATAAACTCCTGGAATTCATAGCTAGTGAAATACGGGCCGTTATCGCTAACCAGGATGTCCGGCAAGCCGTGGGTCGCAAAGATCGTACGCAGACTCTCCACAGTGGTGGATGTCGTGCACGAATTCAATATAATGCACTTGATCCATTTCGAGTATGCATCGACAACAATCAGGAACATTTTCCCCATGAACGGGCCCACGTAGTCTACGTGAATACATGACCATGGCCTGGTGGGCCAAGGCCACGGGCTGAGTGGGGCCTCCCTGGGGGCATTACCCTGCTGAGCACACGTCGTGCACCTGCGAACACAGTGTTCCAGGTCGGAGTCAATTCCCGGTCACCATACATGTGACCAGGCCATTGCATTCATTCGCACAATGCCTGGGTGCTCGCTGTGGAGTTCCCTGATGAATGCCTCCCTGCCCTTCTGGGGCATGACTACCCGGCTGCCCCATAGCAGGCAGTCGGCTTGGATGGAGAGCTCGTCCATCCGTCTGTGAAACGGTCTGACCTCCTTGGGGCACGCTTCGTATGCGGGCGCCCAATCCCCAGTCAGGACACATTTCTTTATCAGGGATAGGAGAGGGTCTCTGTTGGTCCAGATTTTGATCTGGCGGGCTGTGATATGGGAGCCTGCGGTGTCGAAAGCCTTAATGACCATGACCATCCCCACGCTTTTCTTCGACACCCCCTCGGTGGTCGCCAGTGGGAACCTGCTGAGCACGTCAGCGCAATTTTCGATGCCTGGTGTAATCATACGCAGCCAGCATGAGAGCCCATCGCTGTATGTGAGCTGACACACTGGCATTGACAGCCTTGCTGTCAGACAAAAGGGATGTTAATGGCTTGTGGTCCATTTCTAACTCGAACCTTCTGCCAAAAAGGTACTGGTGCATCTTTTTCACCCCGTTGACACATGCGAGTGCTTCCTTTTCAACCATCCACTACCCCCTTTCTGCTTGGGAGAGCGACCTGGAGGCATAAGCCACAGGTTGGAGTTGGCCCTCACCATTGCTCTGCTGCAACATGTACCCAACCCCATAGGATGATGCATCGCATGTCAAAACCAATTTCTTACAGGGGTTGTACAGGGTCAATAACTTATTAGAACAAAGCAGGTTCCGCGCCCGATTGAAAGCCCGTTCCTGACAGTCCCCCCAAAACCAATCGCAACCTTTACGTAGGAGCACGTGTAGTGGCTCCAGCAATGTACTTAAGTTTGGCAGAAAGTTCCCGAAATCGTTCAATAATCCCAGAAATGAACGCAACTCTGATGTGTTGCCAGGCCTGGGCGCGCGACGGATCGCCTCCGTTTTTGATTCGGTAGGCTAGATCCCATCTGTAGCAACCCTCCTGCCCAAAAACTCGACCTCTTGGGCCAAAAACACCCACTTGGACTTCTTGAGTCGCAAGCCTACCCGGTCTAGTCGGCGTAGCACCTCCTCCAGGTTGCGGAGGTGTTCCTCAGTGTTTCAACCCGTGATTAGGATGTCATCTTGGAATACGATTGTTCCAGGGATGGATTTAAGCAAGCTTTCCATGTACCTCTCAAAGATAGCAGCCGCTGAACGAATGCCAAACGGACACCTGTTGTAAACAAATAGCCCCTTGCGCGTAGTAATGGTGGTCGGAAGCTTGGATTCATCAGCCAGTTCCTGAGTCATGTAGGCTGAGGTGAGGTCCAACTTGGTGAACAGCTTGCCACCTTCCAGCGTGGCAAAAAGGTCCTCCGCTCTCGGAAGCGGGTATTGGTCCTGTAGTGACACTCGGTTGATGGTGGCCTTGTAGTCGCCACAAATCCTGACCGAGCCATCCGCTTTAAGGACAGGAGCGATGGGGCTTGCCCAGTCACTGAATTCAACAGGCGAAATCATGCTCTCTCTTAGCAGCCTGTCCAACTCACTCTCAATTCTCTCATGCATCACATACGGCACGGCTCTGGCTTTGTGGTGCACTGGTCTGGCGTCCGGGGTGATGCATATCACTACTTTGGTGCCCTTAAAAGTCTCGACACCTGGTTGAAAAAATGGCTCGAATTTCTGTAGGACCTGTGAGCATGAACTTCACTCCACAGATGAAATGGCGTGCACATCCCCCCATTTCCAGTTCATCTCTGTTAACCAGCTCCTCCCCAAGAGTGCGGGACCATTCCTCGGGCCAATCCAGAGTGGCAGCTGGTTCTCCGATCCATTGTGTGTGACCACCAAGTTTGCACTGCCTAGTACTGGGATGATCTCTCTGGTGTACGTCCGTAGCTGCGTGTCAATGCGTTCCAATTTGGGCCTGTTAGCTTTGTGTGGCCATAGTTTTTCAAATTGTTGGGCACTCATAAGTGACTGGCTGGCTCCTGTGTCCAGCTCCATGAACTTTCATCATCATAGGTGGCGTTTTGGTATACAAGCTGTGGACGTCTGCCAAGTGAACCCTCTGGACTTCAGCATCGATAGCTTGGCCCCAAGCATCACGCTGCCTTTCAGACCCCTCGTCTGGTTCCTCTGCCTCGTAAACTAGCCTCACTATGGGCTTTCTGCACATTCTGGTCAGGTGTCCATTGAAGTTACAGTTTCTACAGATAAATTATTGAAACCTACAGGTTTTCGTAGTGTGTCTGCCACCGCACCTCCAGCATGAGCTGAGATTGTTGTGAACAAAGGAACTGTTAGCAGGCATTCCTCTCTGATTGTCTCTTTGATTACTCCTGAGCACTCTGTTGCTGAGTGTCAATGGTCCCATCCCAGGACGCATTGTCCCTTGTGATGGCATGAATTGCCGATCCCTCTGCCATTGTTTCTGTTGCTGGCCCACCCTAGAGCTTGTTGCTGCCTGGGCGGTGTCGAATTGCCCTTGCCTGCCTGCGGGGTTTTGAGTCTTGTTAACAATGTTAATTCCCTGGTCCATTGCCACGTTGGAACCAGGGCTGCATGCTTAAATTATCTTGGTCTCCTCTTCCCCTGTCATGAAGGTCTGGGCTATCAACGTTGCCCTTTCCAAAGTCAAATCCTTGGTCTCAATAAGCTTCCTGAAAATCCCGCATGACCAATGTCCTCAATGAAGAAATCCCTTAACATCTCCCCCCTGCAGGCATCTGTGAACTTACAGAGGGTGGCCAAACGCCGAAGGTCCGCAACGAAGTCCGGTGTGTATAGAATCGGTGCCGGGCCATGTGTATACTGTGTCAGTGAGGACTGGGATGACTTCGTTGAGAGGCTCCAGCAGAGCTTTGTCACAAAGAACTGGCTGGGAGAGGAAGCGGCTGGCAAGCGGCGGGCGCATCTACTGACCAGCTGTGCTGGAGCCTCTCAACGAAGTCGTCCCAGTCCTCACGGACACAGTATACACATAGCCCGGCACCGGTTCTATACACACCGGTGTTGGGAGGGGCAAAGCATATCGGACTTCGTTGCGGACCTTCGGCATTTGGCCACCCTCTAAGTTTGGCCGGTTTGAGGTGCTTACTGATCAGAGTGCTGAGCTCTTCAAAGGACTTGTCCGCTGGCTTCTTGGGTGCGAGCAGGTCTTTCATCAGCGCATACGTCTTGGATCCACAGCTGGTCAGTAGATGCGCCCGCCACTTGCCAGCTGCTTCCTCTCCCAGCCAGTCCTTTGTGACAAAACTCTACTGGAGCCTCTCAACGAAGTCGTCCCAGTCCTCACTGACACAGTACCGTTCCTCTGTGCTACCGGTGGCCATCCTCGTGGGTCGTTGATTCCTGTTTCTCGTCGCCAAATGTGGTGTCCTTACACCCTGCTATAGAATCACACGAGGCATGTACTGCAGACAAGGTCACAGTGTGACCCGAACCTTTATTCCCAGGATCAAGACGTGATGACCCTGCGTGGGACCTCCCTTTATATACCTGGATGACCAGGTGAGGAGTGTCTCCCACAAGTTCACCCCCTGTGGTTAAGGTGTGCATTACTCAGGTGTATACAGTGTATAGTATTGTTACATAAAGGTTACAATTGTGTGAAGGTTACAAACATGACACCAGGCATCTGAAGCGCTGCTCAGCACTCCAATTGTCTTTTCGACGATATTGCGTGTGGCTATATAGCTTTCGTTGCAGCGCTTCTCGGCTTCTGTCTAAGTCTTTTGCAGGGGTGTCATGAGCGAGTTGGCAAGGCCATATCCTTTATCCCCCAGAATCCAACCGTGACCATGTGGCTGACTTTTAAACAGGTCAGGGACAGTGCTCTCACGCAAGATGTTGCTCATCATGAATGTTACCTGGAAAATTTGCATTTACTGCCATGATTATTTGCCTGATGCATTGAAGAAAAGTGCCACAGCAATCTTAACCTCAATGGGCAGTGCGGTGCTGATGGTGTTGGTAGGTTGCAGATCTCCCTTAATTAGCTGACATAACTCACTGATGACCTCCTTTCGGGATCGCAGCCTTCTAACGTATGTGTTATCGGACAAGTCCAGATATGATCACTTATCCCTGTAAATGCGTTGGGTGTAAGGTCTCCTCCTCCTCAGCAGTCTGCCACCTCTTTGATTGGGCACATAATGCTCTTCAATGAACCTTTTCCCGTCTCTATTCTGCAGCATGTGATTAGTGATCAATACTGGTTGAGAAATTACAGGCCCCATCACTATAAATCATTATAAATGCTCTAATCTGTCTTCAAAATTATTAAACACAATATAAACTCAAAATTCACCACAATGTGACTCACGAGTTACTTCAATGCTCCCATCAAATTGAAGCAGCTTTTTATTAAACTTGCTCTGATTTACAAAATGGCGTCCATACCGCTGGGTTAAGGTCAGGTGAGTGCAGTTTTTCTTGAGCATCTTTTTGGGCGAGCGATCATTTGGGCGGTATAGGGCGAGGCGAGATGCCAAAAGTAGCGCTCGGCAATAATCTGAGCGATATTTAGGCATTAGTTTCCACTATAAACAGTCTTCTGGGCGGTGCATGAGTGATGATGTCAGATTTTATTTAAAAAAATATGGGCGGGCGGTTCAACTTATTCCCGGTGGTAATTGTATGCCGAAAGCTCCGCCGGCAATAAATGGGCAATAATCGGGCGTTAGTTTCCATTTATAATCAAATATGGGTGGTAAGCAGAACCTCGGCAGTTATATGGGCTCTAACTGGGCAGTAAATGGGCGGATATATGCCGAAAGTCATGATATAGGAACAAGCTAACCTAACCACAAGGGATATTGGAGATTTTGCTGTTCTATCACTTGACCACATTTTCCAAAGCATATTTGACAATACCATATAATTAATAGAATGTTGCTTGTTGAGCTGTTTCAGAGGGTCTTGTGCAGCTTGCGCCTGTGGCTTATGAGTTATTCACTCTCTTGAAAATACCTTGGTATCTGGTATTAAGTAATGCACCTATTGACTTTGAACTATTTCAATGTTGAGATTGTTGAAGCCCCGATTTTAACTACCCACCCGGCATTAATGGGGCGGACGGGATGGCGGTCAGTGGGTTTCCTGCCACGTTCCTTCCGGTCACTATTTTAACCAGGTATATTTCAGGCACGGGAGAGCAGCCTGTGCCAGGCAAGCAGAGCCGACTTGATATGCTCAAGTCGCGGCCTGATAATGTCATTTGGTCCACAACACCTTTATTACTTCAAACTGCAGGAGGAGGCCCTAACGGCCCCGAACCTACCAGCCAAAGCCAGCGGGAGGCCACAGAGTTGACCAGAATAGGCCATGGTAAGCAAGTTTATTAAAATTTTTGTAAGAATTCCCTGTGAGCCAGTGGGAGCAGGAATGCTTGCCATGCCCTGCAAGGAAGTCTAGGGCTGCCACAGACTTTGTTCTCCCTCCCACAACTATTTGGAGACCCCAGCGCTAACATTCTGCCGCGGACCATTCCCTTGGATCCCCGGTGGTGTCAGCCTCCCTCCCACCCGATTTCCCACTTCCACCCTCCAGTTCTGACATCATTCCCGATGGTTTCAAACAGGAGAAAGTGCAGGCACATTTAAATGAGGCCCGGGAGTTTAAATGGCCGTGACCTCACGCTCAAATCTCCGTGGGGGGAATCCTTGCCTACCCTGTACCCCGAGTTAAAATCGGGGCTTAAGTATTATTAAATATCAAAATTATTCCAATAACCCTTTCTGTGTCAGCTGTGGGAGCAGGGGAGTTATCCCCGGTGTCTTGGCCAATATTTATCGCTCAATCAAAATAACAAAAACAGATTATCACATTGCTGTTTGTGTGAGCTTGCTGTGCGCAAATTAGCTGCCACGTTTCCTACATTACAACAGTGACTTCAAAAGTACATAATTGGCTGAAAAAGGGCTTTGGGACGTTGTGAGGTCATGAAAGGCGCTATTTAAATGCAAGTCTTTCTTTTTTTCCACTGTCTCTATTCAAGATTATTCCACATTCCAAGCTTGTCTAAATGCCAATCAGTTTGTTCATTAAGGGCCAAATGGCCTACTCCTGCACCTATTTTCTATGTTTCTATGTTTAAATGATGTGCATTTAATGTTGTGTTACTTGATGGGTTTATGTAACAAATAAAGATGCAAATACACAGTCTGTGAAGTCGGTTTCTTATGTGCAGGGCATGTGACCTGCCTATTTACAGACAGTTTTGCTTCTGCTGGTGAACTGAATGCAACTGTCATCTTCGGAAGGGAGTGGATTGTTTTTGTATTCCCTCAACTAAATCTAAGAGCCTCTCCTTCGTTACAATTGAGTATTGATTCAGCCCCTGTGTGAATGGACAAGCACCAGGATGGCACCGAGTGATGCACTCTGCCTAGGTCTGGTTGGCGAGCAGGCATCCTATGTTAACATTTGAGAGTTAATCCCTGATTGCTGCTTGAAATGTGCTAGCAAAGGCAGCTTCTTATTGTATTTGATACATAAATATTTGTCAAGTTTTTCCTAACATAAACTGAATGGCTATACAAACAACAGAATTACCAATGGATGAAATGAAAGTATTTTGCCAAGTACTATTCTATTCTGCAATTACAAAATAACTAATAAAGCTAATGGGAGTCATTCTGTTTTTGTGCGACAGTGTAAAATGGGTGATAGTGAGTCGGCAGCCTGTTTTACAGCTCTCTCCATCGAAGTCAACGGAAATAAAAATGGGGAGAGATGTAAACCGAGCTGCCGATTCACTCTCACCCATTTTATACTGTCGCACAAAGTCAGAATGATCCCCAATAGATGCTGGCTTTTGTTTGGCGTTTCAGCTTCTGGGGTCCGAAATTTCTGAGGTCGTGGAAGCAAAAACTGAAGAATGGTTTCATTCATTGGAGTGTCAGCTGTGGCTCTCGCCTCTGAGTCAGAAGGTTGTGGGTTCAAGTCCCACTCCAGGAGCTTGAGCACAAAACAAATTGAGGCTGACACTCCAGTGCCTCTGAGGGAGCCTGCACTGTTAGAGGAGCCATCTTTTGGATGAGACGTTAAACCGAGGCCCAGTCTGCTCTCTGAAGTGGAGGCAAAAGATCCCATGGCACTATTTCGAAGTTGAGCAAGGGAGTTATCCCCGGTACCCTGGCCAATATTTATCCCTCAATGAGTATAACAAAAAAAATGGATTATCTGGTCATTATCACATTGCTGTTTGTTGGAGTTTGCTTGTGCCCAAATTGGCTGCCACGTTTCCTACATTACAACAGTGACTACACTCCAAAAGTACTTCATTGGCTGTAAAGCACTTTGAGATGTCCGGTGGTCATGAAAAGCGCTATATAAATCAAAGTCTTTCTTTCTTTTATTAAACCTGGTCTGTGAGCCTCGCTGGTGGATACATCTCCTCAACCACCCCCTCCCCAACACTCACCTCCCAATCCGTACCACCACCACCACTCCTCTGCTTCCCCCCCCGCCACCCCTCTTCCCCCTCACCACTTACCCCATCACCTGAAAACATACCAGGTAATTTTCACCTTCACCACTTGGGTGGTACATTGGCAGAGCGGATCACCTGCTGATTGGGGTTCTATAGTGGGCGGGCGATCTGCTCCCCAGTTCGGTAAAGGTGAAAATAATCGCCGTATCTGCTCAACTATTTGCCCACCGCCCCAGCCAACTGCACTAAATCCACATACAGACACTGAAGGACGAGAAATCAGGCAGTAGCAGTTCGGCCACCTCGTGGACATTCAGTCAACAGAGAGGAAAATGGAGTGGGGTGGGAAAATGGGAATGCGTAGCCTCCACGATCCACCTGATCCCGTGATATCTCTGTGAACACCTAAACCATCTAGTCCTACAGAGGAAACAAAAATGGGGGATCTTCTTATTCTGGGTGTTGCCAAAGATACTTTGCCACCAATTGCTGTATTACCCAGTGAATTAGTGATGGGATTAGGAAAATGACATTGCCTATGCATGCTGGACATGGAATCATAGAACTGTACAGCACAGAAAGAGGCCATTTGGTTCATTGGGCCTGTGCCAGCTCTTTCGAAGAGCAATCCCGTTAGTTTCACTCCCCCCGCTCTTTCGCCATATCCCAGCAATTTGTTTTTCCTTCAAGTATTTATCCAATTGATTTTTGAAAGCTACTATTGAATCTGTCAGTGCATTCCAAATCCTAACCACTCATTGCGTGAAAAAGTTTTCCCTCATGTCTCCTCTGGTTCTTTTGCCAACCACTTTACATTTGTGCCCTCTGGTTATCAACCCTTCAGCCATTGGAAACTGTTTCTCTTTATTTACTCTATCATAAACTCTTCATGATTTTAAATACCTCTATCAAATCTCCTCTTAGCCTTCTCTGCTCCAAGGAGAACAACCCCAGCTTCTCCAGTCTATCCACGTAACTGTAATCCCTTATACCTGGAACCATTCTTGTAAATCTTTTCTGTACCTTCGGCAAAGCCTTCACATCCTTCCTAAAGTGTGGTGCACAGAATTGGACACGCTACTGCAGCTGGGGCTGAACTAGTGTTTTATATATGTTTCGCATAACCTCCTGGCTTTTGTATTCTATGCCTCTATTTTTAAAGCCCAGGACCCTACATGTTTTATTAACTACTTTGAGCAGGGAATTGGAAAAAAAACATGTGCAATTTTAGTATTTGTTATTTTCTTAAAGAACCGACTTATCCTAATCATGCAGTGGCCACCATCAGGTCAAATTCAGGTGTCATGAATGAACATAAAATGCCCGATTCCAATTAGATTTTTTTAATGCTGATCTCTGGTAAATGAGTCACCCTGATGATCTGGCTGTTTCGTTTCTCTTTTATGTCAGACAACTACATTTTCTAATGTTCCTGCAGCATGACAAGAGTACATCTAATACAAAACAGGGAGATTCATTGGAGCAGTTTCTTGTTATACAGCAACAACCATCATTTTAGTGATCAAACTCCGCCTGTAGGGCAAATGTGAACATAAAACAAATGGTCACGTACCATGACTGACAGCTCAGGAACAAAACTGGGACTTGTTTAGGGTCCATAAAATCATCAGTTCCTTAAGGATCAGAAGATGGTGGCAACTGTTTTCTTTATTTTTATAATGAAAAGCGATTGACAGAAATAGACAGTAAATGACCAATTTTTACAGCTCAGCACATTGCCAGGGACTTGTATCAGTAGTCTTGTAATGCACCTATCTATAGATATGATTGTACATATTTTAAATGAAGAAACGTATGTTCTTTTTAATAACTGACTTTGTTTTCAAAACAATCGTACTAGGATGGTGTCAGTTTGTGTACTATAAGTAAAATACATTAGTAACTTGTATAAATTTTTGACATTGGCATTTCATCACTGAACACAAGGGCAGAATAATTAAAATAATCCTGCACAAGTAAACAGGCCATCTTAGGCTGGAATGTCAATATGTAAAGTAAACTGGCGACTGTTACAATGAGAGTTATAATCATTCGACATTTAAATGCTGGAGTCATCTACATCACGATTAAGTCACTCATTGTTTATTTGATTGTTATTATTATTTTGTTTTCCCATTGCGTGCTCAACTTTACAGGGCAAGTTTTAGATCTGCTATCAGGAGTGCCAGGGGATTTCAGGGCAATCTTTCCTTATCTCAGTCTCTTTAGGAAAGATAATGGCTCATTAGTTTACCCCTATATCTAGGGAATTGAATTAAATTGTCTGTTTTTCTGTTGTCCTTTGAGTTACATTGCAAATGTCTTCAGAAAAAATAATTAAAAATATTAATTAAAAAAGATATTTTCTATTAAAGTCAAAAGAAATGTTTCAATTAAAAATCTGCTCAACTCAGTCACATTTGACTCTTATGTTACTTTGGACACTGGAGAAACACGACTGAATTCGTCATTAATTTTCTGATTAATTTTAATTGAGCAATTAATGCCTTGATTAAAATCAATAACATAATTAATTGTATATCATAAAGTGTACTGAAAAAAGACTAAGTGATATTTAGACGTTAAGATAGCTGGGCATGATTGACTTTTCAGAACTGCTTAACATAATAATGTTTTAGCTGTATCTTACATGGACATTGTAGTGTTAGTATCAATTATATATTTGGCAGACCCATGCCAATGTTATACATTAAAAGTCAGCCAAATCACTGTTATAATTAACTGGAGGGATACCGACAGTGTGCTGGTTATGGCAATAAAATTGGAAGAAATAACAGGATTTTATGCATTTGTGAAAAGCCACCAGATTGTGGCTTCTATGAGGGTAATTTTAACTTTGGGAGATTGCTTAAAACGGGTGATGTAAGATCAGACGCCCGTTATACATCTCTCCCAGTTCTCATTTCCATTGAAAATCCGGTATCGTGTACTATCACCCACAATTTAAATGACCCCTAATTATCTGAATACATGTGGTGTCTGATTAACTAGCCTGCTGTCCTGAATTACAGAGTGAGACTGCCGAAATGAGATACTATTTTGTCTAAATATTTATTTAATATGAACTATATTTTCTGCTGCCTCAACTTGAACGCTGTTTCTTGAGTTTCCTTTTTCTCTTTCAAAGTCCCTGATGGCGAGCTTAAACAAAATGTACAGCACAAATCAAAGCAGCGACATGAATTATTGCAGTGCGGCATAAACTGCAGTTATATTGGAGTTTGAAGTGAAATAGATTTTTTTAAAAGCTTTGATTAGATCAGATTGCAATCTAATCAACAAGTTTTCTGAAGAAAAAGTAGTTGAAAATCTACATACAATATAGGTCATATGAACAATTGCAGCACTATAAATCAAAGATGTCATGCATAATATAGAGTATTTCGTTCATTAGACGTCCACTGGTTTCTGGAGCGCAAAGCACAACACTCTTTTTCAGATCCAGTTCTGCTAAATTCTACTTGTTGTCAATTGATCTTTTTGATAAAAGAAAAATATTTGTGTCTACTGAAGATCAATATCGACTAGTTACATGCTTTACACAGTTGGACCCACAGTCAATAATTTCCATCACATAAACTTAAAACAAACTTTCCCCTGATCGATCGATCAGCTGTGCTGCAGGTAGGGCAAGTGATTGGACATAGTGCAACAAATCTCGCAACAAATTCCTTGAATTCATACACTTAACCATGAATCGTTGCCAGAGTCCCTGGACTTTTGCATTAAATGTCCCGAGGCAGTGAAAGTGTCAGAATCTGAGAGGTAATGAGTTACTTGTTGCAATAAATCACTTGCCCTAGTTACAGGTATTTAAATTCCACAGTGACAGGTTTACGTTTCGTATACTGTTCTGTGTAACACGTCTAGATTTTATTTGATGGAAATCTGCGTCAATTACTGAAAAAAGGGGGGCCTTAACAATAACAGCGTATCATTGATATTGATTCAAAAATATAAAGCACATGAACATATACTAATTTATTACTTGGTCATTAACTTAACACTGAAGTGCATTTGCTCACCTTTCGAGGCATGTCGCTGGTAATGCAGCTAACCCTCTGCACATTTTGCCAGATACTCTGATTTATCGTCTTTCATCAAAGTAAACTCTCAAAACTTGAACTTCTTTTGCTGCTCGCTGCCGAGCCGAGTCGATTATATACACGCTCTCTCTCCTCGAGTGACGCCGGCCGGTCAACCAATTACATCTTTCAAAAGTGATTATAGTCCAGGGAGCACATGAATGCCTCTCTCTGAAGAGGGATCTGCAGACTACAGCCTACAGCAGTACCAATGGAAAGGTCAATCAGTGTTGCAAAAAAAAATCATGTCTTCTCTTTTAAAAACAACATTCGCAGATGTCTGTAAGATCACGTAAAGTGAAGTTCCATTCTTCTAAAATATAGATTTTGCCTTATCCGAACACATCTTCAGCAGGAATCCACTGTATTTAATGATCTGCGTACTTAGTAGTTTTTCATTTATAATAGTATTAAACAATGAGTTCGTGCATGCCAGTGAAAGAAAATTGGCACCGGAATTTACAAACACATAAAAGGCACGCGAAAACAGACAAATTGTGAGTGGGTAGACAAAACTCACTGATGCCAAAGGAAATTGTAACTTGAAAATCATTTGTGAATGTTCCCAAACAATGCTCCCCTCAGAACAGGCTGTTGGTGAGAGACCTGGCCAGTAGAGATAAGTAACATGATAAGATGCAGAATGGAAACATACATAGCAGGTTGTTCAGCATTTCTAACATACAAGGAAAAGTCAAAGTTTTAAGTGCAGCCCTTGATCAGAACTATATAACAGTCATCCAGTAACATGTGGAGTTTGGAAGAGTATAGCAAAATAAAACAGGGATTTTTTTCCACAGTTTTTCAAGTGGTTAAATAGTATGGGTGATAGAATGTTTGTGGTTCTTTTCATTATTTTTTTTGACAGGGTGGAATTAGGGGCCATGGACTAGGATTATTTTAGACTCCGTGTTGCAGAGATTTATGCATCAGTGTAAAATTACTGCTTTACACCCTTTGGGCTAGAAATTGCGTAGCGCTCCGTTTGGGGTGCTAACTTTTCAGGGGGCGCACAAATATCGCCGAGCGGTAAATATTTGATTCTGCCGGGAACTTCCGCTTTAGCGCTCCAAGAGGGAAATGAGTACTAAATCAAGCGCTACCACTTACCTTAGAGCACTAAAGGGAGTGAGAGGGGCGGTATCGGCAGAGCACTAAGCAATGTTTGGGGCAGCACAGCGGTCTTTACAGGCTCCTTCCCTCGCTTAAAGGGAAGGGCCAATGCTGCGTTGAATGAATCTTCAGGCTGTGTCTGTTGGACAATGGTGCCTGCGTAACACGTATAGCTGCCCCAAGCACTCTAAGAGAGTGCAGGGCTGAGCAATCGCAGTGGCAAAAGAAAGCAGGAGGCACCAGAATGAGGACATAACAGATTTTGCCCGACCTGCTACCACTGCCTTTAAATATCACTCTCCAAGCGGCCAGTCGAGGTGACAGCACTGCCTACAGCTGCCGATGCTGCAGGGAGCGTAAATGAATATTAATTCTGGGGCGGTAATGGGGCGCTGCACATTGTTTGACGTCACGATCTATGGGGCGCAAGAGTCAAGGTGGTAAGTCTTAGCGCCAGCGCAAAACCGCCAGGGAAGGTCGCGGGCATTGGTGATTTCGCAGTGCCCGGTCGGTAACCCCTTAGGACCCCACAGGCACAAACCAGACCAATTTCTCCCTCTTTGGTTCATGACATTATTTTCCAGAGAGATTGTTTAATTTTTATATTTTACCCTGAACAGCATTATATATTTTGCTGTGATTCTTTTTTGTTGTATGAGTATCTCTACTTGTGTTCCAGCACTTAAAAAGTACCAAAAACATGTTCCAGTTTGGCTTTCGGAATCTTAGTTGGACCAAATAACGTTTAACATAGAAACATAGAAACATAGAAAATAGGTGCAGGAGTAGCCATTCGGCCCTTCGAGCCTGCACCACCATTCAATATGATCATGGCTGATCATTCACCTCAGTACCCCTTTCCTGCTTTCTCTCCATACCCCTTGATCCCTTTAGCCGTAAGGGCCATATCGAACTCCCTTTTGAATATATCCAATGAACTGGCATCAGCGACTCGCTGCAGCAGGGAATTCCACAGGTTAACAACTCTCTGAGTGAAGAAGTTTCTCCTCATCTCAGTCCTAAATGGCCTACCCCTTATCCTAAGACTGTGTCCCCTGGTTCTGGACTTCCCCAACATCGAGAACATTCTTCCCGCATCTAAGCTGTCCCGTCAGAATCTTATATGTTTCTATGAATCCCCTCTCATTCTTCTAAACTCCAGTGTATAAAGGCCCAGTTGATCCAGTCTCTCCTCATATGTCAGTCCAGCCATCCCTGGCACCAGTCTGGTGAACCTTCGCTGCACTCCCTCAATAGCAAAAACATCCTTCCTCAGATTAGGAGACCAAAACTGAACACAATATTCCAGGTGAGGCCTCACTAAGGCCCTGTACAATTGCAGTAAGACCTCCATGCTCCTATACTCAAATCCCTTAGCTATGAAGGCCAACATGCCATTTGCCTTCTTCACTGCCTGTTGTACCTGCATGCCAACTTTCAATGACTTATGAACCATGACACCCAGGTCTCGTTGCATCTCCCCTTTTCCTAATCTGTCGCCATTCAGATAATAAAGTGAAATATGGGAGCAATATAGAACCATAGAATAACCTTCCGTTCACACAACTCCAGTCTCTTAACAAGTGATCATTTCTGTATTTTTTTTTGTTTAGCAATGCTGCTGTATGTTTACAGAATAATGTGTTGATCACCCTTATTCTGTGGTTAACAGCGATCAATTATAACAAAGCTTAATGTTACCTTTTAAACTGTGAGTACAGGTTGAACATCCCTTATCCAGAACTCCCTTATCTGGAACCACCCCTCGTCTGGAACCATTCCCGGCCACAGGTGGCGCATGTGCAGAACTCGGACATGATCAAACTGAAGTCCTTCCTCACTGATAACTCCCGCAATCGCTGGCCTGACCCCGCGGTTCACTGCTCACCTACCCCACCACCCTCCATGATCTCTCTGCCACACTCCCAGCCCCAGGCCAGCCAGCCCCGATATCGCCTTGCTCAGTACCTGTACCATCCAACTTAACATGACCACAACCTTGTCCAGAAAAATCCTTTATCCAGAACAGGCCAGGTCCTGAGGGTTCTGGATAAGGGAGGTTCAACCCGTCCAAAAACTGTGGAATGACTATTGAATGAGTCTTATTTTAAATCCACCAAGGTGTCATTGCAGTTATGTAGTGCAGCTATATTTTATACTTAAAGCAGAAGATATGTAGTAAATGTAATTCTCATTTGGGTTTTTTGGGTAAAAGCACCAGATTGAGTAGTTATGATTTGAAAGAAAAGCCACAATGTAGCTTCAATCTGGAGATGAAACACTTTTTATGGAACCCTCTTGTGTAACTAGAAAGAGCACGATAGATGTTGAAAATAGTCTCGACTGTCCCGATGATTCAGAGCAGGCAGTGTGAGCTGAGGCCTGGGCTTAAACTCGTGACCTCCCAGTTGGGCGTCCAGCTGTCTACCACACAAATTGCCAGGCCACCCAACGGTTATGATCTGTATTAGAAATGTAATTGAGCTGGGGATGAGATTTTGAATGTTTAAATGCAGCGACACCCTGTTGCAGGAACATTCTGTTTTTCCAAGAAGAAAACGGTCCCTGAAACCGGAAGTTCTTCTCAAAGGATTTTGCTGTTACTAGAGTGTTGGGTCGTAACAGCTTAACAGCACATATGTTAAAAGTATTACGTTCATTAACCGCCTGAACGCAGCTCGCCTCTTTACTATAAATACAGACCGAGGCCCAATGTTCTTCGGGCCTTAGGTTGATCTCTTCATGTTGGCATTGGCTGCCGTGACCATAATATGTAAAGGAATCGCCATTGCTCAGACTTTGGCAGCCGTTTGAATTTAACGCTGGCCGAGGACTTGGGAAACCTGGCAGCTGAAGGGAGGGAGGCGGGAGCGGCCGGATCCAGCAGCAAAGTGCTGCTAAGCACCGCTTGTGGACCAGGAAGAACAAGAGTGCTCCCCCTGGCCCCTCAAGCAAATCTTTGCCATGATCGGCTGATTCCCCCTCCATTAACCCTGTGATTTTTAATGGTCATCCCTCCCTCCTGATTGCCAGTCTGTCTCTCCCCCACACCCCGATCGCGATGTTCCCCAGTTGCCATGGGCCTTCTACCACTGGCTTTCCAGCCCGACAGGGTGGCAAACGAAGCATAAAAATGGTAATGAGGTGCTGCCGTTAGTTTTGGCAGGAACTCGGCATTCCCGGCATTTCTAGCTTTTGCCCCCATAAACACGGGCCCCTGCCCCCCGCTGACTCCCCTTTTCCCCGTAAATATTGGCGCCATTATGTCCACGAATCATGGTGATCTAATTGGGAAGTGTTGTTTCAATATTCATTCTACTCATGAAGGTTGGTCTCAGTTCCCCAAGTGTCAGCTTAGCCCAGCGGCAGCACATTCACTTCGGAGTGATGCCTCAGGGACATAATCACATAAGCTAGGCTGACACTTCAATGCAGTACTGAGATACTGCTGCATTGTCCAAGGCGCCTTTTTTCAGATGAGACATAAATGAGGCCTTATCTGCCTGTTCAGGTGGACGTAGGGAAACGAGGAGAAGTTTCTTTACTCAGAGAGTGGTTAGAATGTGGAACTCACTACCACAGGAAGTGGTTGAGGCAAATTGCTTAGATGCTATCAAAAGGAAACTAGATGAATACACAAGAGAACAGGGAATAGAAAGATATGCTGAAAGGCAGATGAGGCAGATGGATTGGAAGGAGACTCATGTGAAGAATAAACACCAGCACAGACTAGTTGGGCCAAATGGCTTGTTTCTGTGCAGTATATTCTATACAATTCTATGTAATCTATTCAAAGAGTTCCCCCACTGTTACAAGAGTATTGGGTCTTAACAAGTGAACCGCATATCCGCAGCATAACTAAGACCACCGCCCTTGCCTCAGCTCATGCACTGCTGAAGCCCCCGTCAATATTTATCCCTCAATCAGCACCTCCAAAAATAGATCAACTGATCATTTATCTCATAGCTGTCTGTGGGATCTTGCTTTGCACAAATTAGCTGCTGCATTTGCGTGCAACATAACAGGGAACAGGGCCTACACCTCAAAAGCAATTCATTGGCTACAAAATGCTTTGGAATGCCTTGAGAATATGAAATGCTGTATAAATGTAACTTATTTCTATTACCCATGGATGCCTGTTGGACATGCTGCTGAGCTCTGTTTTCATTCCCCAATAGGCAGGACCTACTGTAATTGTTTTTCAAGCATTGTTCAGTATTGGACTGTCTCCTCCCTTTTCCCCAATGCTAAGACAGGGTAGTCATTTTATATTCCTTGTAAGGATGGAAGTGAACCCTTCTGTCTGAGGCTGAACCACACTGTTCGCAACCTTATGAGCTTTCAACCACATATCCGCAGCATAATTAAGACCGCCTATTTCCACCTCCGTAACATCGCCTGTCTCTGCCTTTGCCTCAGCTCATCTGTTGCTGCAGCCCTCATCCATGCCTTCGTTACCTCTAGACTTGACTATTCTAATGCGCTCCTGGCTGGCCTCACACATTCTACCCTATGTAAACTGGAGATGATCCTAAACTTGGCTGCCCTTGTCCTAACTAACACCAAGTCCCGCTCATCCATCTTCTCTGTGCTCGCTGACCTACATTTGCTTCTGGTTAAGCAACGCCTCAATTTCAAAATTCTCATCCTTGTTTTCAAATCCCTCCATGGCCTCACCCCTCCCTATCTCTGTAATCTCCTCCAGCCCCACAACCCCCCACGAGATGTCTGCGCTCCTCTAATTCTGCCCTCTTGAGTATCCCTGATTATAATCGCTTAACCATTGGTGGCCGTGCCTTCTGTTGCCTAAGCCCTAAGCTCTGGAATTCCCTCCCTAAACCTCTCCGCCTTTCTACCTTTCTTTTCTCCTTCAAGACACTCCTTAAAACCTTCAAGACGCTCTTCACCTGCTCTGATTTCTTCTTGTGCGGCTTGATGTCAATTTTTAAATCTCATAATACTCCTGTGAAGCGCCTTGGGATGTTTCACGATGTTAAAGGTGCTATATAAATACAGGTTGTTGTTGTTCTGTGACTCAAACCTAGCACCATCTGTCACGGTACTATGCCTTAATTAATAAGGGATGGAAAAAAAATTGTATTTATATTCTCTCACTGTCTAATGATACATTTTCATGAAGTTGTCGGTAGTCTTGGATAGCCATAATTGTCCTTCTTGTTCTATTGTCTTGGTGTTAGCCATAGCTTAGTAGGTAGCACACTCTCAAAGAAAACATATGTGAACATGTTACAGCAAGGTAAAGGGGGTTCTGAGACAGACAGTTGTAGGTTCACGTCCCACTCCATAAGATATAGGCTAATACTCAAAGCAGTACTTTCACATGTGGCGTTAAACCAAGGTCCTGTCTGCCTTATTGGGTCGACGTGAAAAATCCCATGGCACTATTTTTAAGAAGAGCAGGGGAGTTTCCGCTGATGTCCTAGCCAATATTTATGCCTCCATCAACAAAACTAAAAACATTATCTGATCAATATAACATTGCTGTTTGTGGGATCTTGCTGTGCACACATGGTCTGCTGCATTTTCTACATTACAACAACGATGATACTTCAAATATACTTCATTGGATGTAAAGTACTTTGGGAGATCCTGACATCATGAAAAGCACTTTATAAATGAAAGTCTTTCTTTCTTAATGACATTGACTTCAAACTTTATCAAGTCAAGTTTTGGTTCATCAAAAGCCCTTTTATAACCCCCTGTACCTTGGTGTAACATGCTCACATATGTTTTCTTTGAGAGTGTGACAAAGGAGCTTGATAGGGGTAAGATAGTGGATGTAGTGCACTTGGAGTTCAGTAAGGCCTTTGATGCAGTTACTGAGGAGCACATGGTACTGAAAATAAAGAAAGCAGGAATCAGTGGAAATATTTTACAATGGGTATGTAATTGATTGACAGATAGAACCTAGACAGTGGTGTGGTACATGGATTGTCATCAGTCTGAGAGAATGCTACCAGTGGGGTTGCACAAGGGTCTGTTTTGGGACCTCTCTTGTTTAATATCTTTATAAATGACCTGGAGCTAGGAGTCAACAGTAGAGTGGCAGATGATACGAAGCTAATGAAGGTGGTAGACTCCAAAGCTGAACTGGGTAAGCTACAGGAGGATTTGAAGGTACCTGGGAATTGGGCAGACAGATGATAGATGAAATCTGATGTAGAGAAATGCAAAATGCTTCACATGGGGACAAAAAATCCAGGAAGAATCTATTACCTTAAATGGAAAGTGTCATGTATTCAATCAGCATTGTAACCCATGTATAATCTGACCTAAGTTGTACACTGTGAGAACAATGACCACTAGGTGGGAGACACCCCCTCCACCCACCTTCATCACTTGAGTGCTAAGAAATAAAGGACAGGTCACAGACTGACCTTCTCTCAAGCATGGGCCTCGTGTGCATTTATATTGTACAGTAAGGACGTATCAGAAAGAAAATAATGTGCATTAAAATTCAACGGGATCTGGGGGTGCTGATTTACAATAAATTGAAGCTATTGCTCAGTGACAGTGAGTAAAGCAAATCAGGTGCTGGGACGTATTAAAATATTGAGCCGATATAGTGAGGTAATCCGATCACTTCATCGATCATTGGTGTGCCTATCCTTAGAATACTGGCTGCAGCTCTGGTCGCCATAGGACAAACAGAATATTGCAGCTATTGAAAGGAGAGAGCAACCAGAATGATTGAGGGGACGGAGGGTCTGGGTTATGAGAAGCGATTATGTAAATTGACCATATTCTCACTGGAAAAGAGAAGGTTGAGAAGTGATATAACTACTGTTTTTAGGACTCAAACGGGACTAGATAATGGAGACATGGCCCACGCTTGAAGGGCTGTAAACATTGGCCCAGAAGTTGCTGGAGCGTGTCCCACGAGTTGGATTTTTTTCCCTCACCTTTCAGTTTGCACTGCAAATTGCTGGATGTGCAAATTGACAACAGGGTCAATGGGACATCTGGGACCTTGGTGAATGACAGGGTCAACAGTCTAGCTCTTAACCAATGAAATTAAAAATAGAGAAAGAAATGACGGAGAAAGGTATAGAGTGAATTGGAGTCAAATCAGATACAGAAAGAGGGACTCCATAGTTTCAGTTGTTCCAGTTGAACCATTCCAAGGTTGAGTGGCATTGCAGGAACATAAATCTCACCATTAAATGGGTCCTTACATCATTAAAAGCTAGCCCTAACTTTCTGTGGTGAGTTTAATTTGTCTTTACGGCACAAATGCAACAATTTCTTGATACACACGGTGAGGTTGAGCGCGTGCCGCTGTTCTTGCATGGCTACCGGTGTGGGACGCAAACCGTCCAGCAATTCTTGGTGATTCGCAACTCACGGCTTATCTCTTCCTCACCACAAATTGCTGGATGTTTTTTATGCACTCATAATAGCATGCACCTTTATATCACCATTATTCTGCCTACCTGTTCTGGCCCATTATTTCAGTGAGTGAGTGGTCAATCTGTTGAACAGGCTCCCTAGGGAGACGGCGAAAGATGATATTATTGATTCATTCAAATGCAAATTGGATAGATTTCTCTCAAAAAATAATATTTTGAGATACCGTGCATGAGTAATTTGAGACATGACATGTGGTAAGTGTGGAGCACTTGGGAGGAACAGGTGATTTTCGACGTTTGGTTCCCAAGGCATCCTACTACTGGGATGTTCCTTGAGTCATGTCTGGGCCTGTTATTGATGGAGATTGATAGCTGTTGTTAGTCAACACGCTGCTTATATAGTTTTAAAGTGGCACGCCTGTTGGGATTCCCTTATAAACAAGATCATATTAGTGAGCACCAGTGTACTGTGCATCCCGCCTTTTATTCAATAACTGCCTCACTTAAGCAATCGTTTCAGTCTGCAGAATGACTCGATCTACCAGTGGTGACCGTGCCTTCAGCTGCCTTGGCCCCAAGCTCTGGAATTCCATCCCTAAACCTCTCCGCCTCTATAACTCTCTTCCTTTAAGATGCTCTTTAAAACCTTCCTCCTTGACCAAGCTTTTGGTCACCTGTCCTAATATCTCCTTTCTGTGGTTCGGTGTCAAAAATGATTTTATTGATATCACCCTTGTTAAGCGCCTTGCGACATTTTACTGCATTAAATGCACTATATAAATGCAAGTTGTTATGTGTTGGATAAATATAGGTTTTACTGGGCTCAGAGAGGGTGGAAATAATACTGATTACATACCAAGAGACTTCGAGTGAAAATAATTACTTTTAAAATAACTGATTGATGGAACCAAATGCATTGCTGTCATTCTGTTTCTCCAGGCTTATTTCCTTCTAATTCCTTTAATCGCAGAAGAAAGTAATTGGAAAATGTAAAATGTGTTGGGGGGAAAGAAAGATTCATTTAGAAAATCCCAGGAACCTTTGCAAGAATCTATAGCTCTTTATTACTATATATGATTTTCTTCACCCCACCATTGCCTTCAGCTACCTCGACCCTAAACTGAAATTCCCTCCCAAACCTCTCTACTTTTCTGCCTCTCCTTTTTTAAGATTGCTTGACCAAGCATTTGGTCATCTGTCCTAATATCTCCTTATCTGGGGGGTGTCAAATTTTGTTTGAAAATGCTCCTGTGAAGTGCCTTGGGATGTTTTACTACGTTAAAGGCACTATATAATGCAAGTTGTTGTTGTTATTCAATATTGGTAATATTTGTGTTAATGTGATCTTTTGAAACTGCTCTTTGCACCATTTTCGGGTAAATGTTTACCTGTTTAAAATAATAAGTTAATGCCTTCTCTAAAATAGCAGAAAAAGGAATCACACAGCAGTTTTCAAGTCCATAAAAAAAAAAGAAAGATTTGGATAGCGACTTTCACATGTTTCAAAGCACTTTACAGCCAATGAAGTACTTTTAGAGTGTAGTCATTGAGTGAGACTTGAACCCATAACCTTCTGACTCAGAGGTGAGCGTGCTGCCCACTGAGCCACGGCTGAAGGAGTAAAGAGTGGGAGTTAATGAAATTTCAACTCATCCTAGTTGTTGTAACGGTTATTGCTGAAAAGCTTAACAGTTAGAGCAACAGTGCTTCATGTAGTTAACTTTCAAATGGTATTTACAATTTGCAGTTTTAATGACTCAATGTGAGAAAGTGATTTTGAATGTTTACATGTGCTACGTGATGTACTTCTGCCTGTTATTCTCAGATGTATAATTATCCCTCTGATGTTGCTTGCAGGAAGTGTTTACTATGCTGCGTGCCACAACATTTTAAATTCCAGTGGGGTTTGTACAATAACAACAACAACTTGTATTTATATAGCGCCTTTGACGAAGTGAAAAGTCCCAAGGCGCTTCACAGGAGTATTATGAAATTTAAAAAAATTGACATTGAACCGCATAAGTAGAAATTAGCGCAGGTGATCAAAAGTTGGTCAAAAAGGTATGCTTTAAGGAGCGTCTTGAAGGAGGAAAGAGAGGTAGAGAGGTTTAGGCAGGAACTTCTAGAACTTGGGGCCGAAGCAACAGAAGGCACGGCCACCAATGGTTGAGCGATTATAATCAGGGATGCTCAAGAGGGCGGAATTAGAGGAGCGCAGATATCTCGGGGTGGGCGGTGGGGGGCGTTGTGGGGCTGGAGAGATTACAAAGATAGGGAGGGGCGAGGCCATGGAGGGATTTGAAAATAAGGATGAGAATTTTGAAATCGAGGCATTGCTTAAACAGAAGCAAATGTAGGTCAGCAAGCACAGGAGTGATGGGTGAACGGGACTTGGTGCAAGTTAGGACACGGGCAGCCAAGGTTTGGGTCACCTCTAGTTTACGTACGGTGGAATGTGCGAGGCCAGCCAGGAGTGCATTGGACTAGTCAAGTCTAGAGGTAACAAAGGCATGGATGAGGGCTTCAGAAGCAAATGGGCTGAGGCCAGGGTGGAGATGGGCGATGTTACGGAGGTGGAACTAGGCGGTCTTAGTTATGCTGCAGATATGTGGTCGAAAGCTCATTTCAGGGTCAAATATGACGCCAAGGCTGCGAACAGTCTGGCTCAGTGAAATATGAAGTTTTATGGTTCTTTTGTAGCTAAGCTAGCTGAGTATACTTATCCTCTTTTGGCATGGAATCTCACTATCTTCACTTTAAAAAATCAAATCATGACATAGAAATATTATGAACCTTTGTTTTCTGCCAGTTTAAATTTTAAACTGCGTTGATGATACTAAGAGGGAAGAATGTCTCCATGTGCAATGTGTGGCAAAACCACAAATGCCAAGCATGTTTACAATTCTGCATATGGGTAGAGAGGAATTCTTCTCCACATTGGAGCAATTAACTTGAAGGCATTACGGAGCTCAACAATGTGAGGTTGGGTTGCCAACTCTGATTGGACATATTCCTGGAGGTTTCATCACATGACCTTCCGCCTCCGACCTGGTGAAATAGCCTATTTCCGATCTCCAATTAATTTTATAATAAAGAAATTAAAATGTTAAAAGAAAATGAAAAACACAGAATGTTTTTTTAATGCCTTTATGATTTTTCTCCTTGGTTTGCTCGGAGCAATGTGCAGGCCATTAATCTTTAATTCCTGGAGGCTCCAGGACAATCCTGGTGGGTTGGCAACCCAAGTGTGAGGAAACTGAAATAACAGTTGCGTTATCTTTTCAGCTCTTTATGGGATTCTAACCACCTTGTATTGTTAGATTTAGATATTCCTCCTGCATCTTAGGATCTAAAGAGAAGTAGTGGCAGAGATTGTGGATGCATTGGTTGTAATTTACCAAAGTTCCCTGGATTCTGGGGAGGTCCCAGCAGATTGGAAAACTGCAAATGTAACACCCCAATTTAAAAAAGAAGGCAGACAAAAAGCAGGAATCTATAGACCAGTTAGCCTAACATCTGTGGTTGGGAAAATGTTGGAGTCCATTATTAAAGAAGCAGTAGCAGGACATTTGGAAAAGCAAAATTCGGTCAGGCAGAGTCAGCATGTATTTATGAAGGGGAAGTCATGTTTGACAAATTTGCTGGAATTCTTTGAGGATGTAATGAACAGAGTGGATAAAGGGGAACCAATGGATGTGATGTATTTGGACTTTCAGAAGGCATTTGACAACGTGCCACACAAAAGGTTACTGCACAAGATAAAAGCTCACAGGGTTGCAGGTAATATATTAACATGGATAGAGGATTGGCTGAAAAACAGAAAACAGAGATTCGGGATAAATGGTTCATTCTCTGGTTGGCAATCAGTAACTAGCGGGGTGCCGCAGGAATCAGTGCTGGGACCCCAACTATTTACTGTTGTGTATAGAAGAACTCTACGAGGCTGAGTACTGTGAGCTAAACTTAGTGTGACCTTAGTCTTCTTTATTACAACTCCAGAGTGCCTAAACAACATGGCAGCCAACCTTTTGTACTAGCCCTGCAGTATAAAAAGTTGGCTGCCATGTTGTTTAGGCACAACATGGCAAGTTGGTGGCAAGTATTACATAGTTACATACATAACATCACTCCTCGCTCAAAGTCTTCAGTACAAGTTATTTATAAGTTGAGGCAATCCGGAGCCCTTCGCTCCCTGGTTGATTGTCTAAGTTCAAACCCTGGCGTGTGTGAGTTGGTCAGTCCATTGCTGCACTGCACTGCGGCTGGTCTGACCAGACTGTCAGGAATGGTGGGTTTATCCTCGTGATTGATAGCGAGGTTGATTGCTGGTTGGGTGTGTGTTGGTGGACCGTTGATGGTGATGTCCTCTTCAAGTCGTTCCTGGTTGTCAGTAAATCGCAATTTGGTCTGATCTAAATGCTTTCTGCACATTTGGCCATTTAACAGTTTGATTATAAACACCCTATTCCCTTCCTTGGCCAAAACAGTGTTAGCAACCCACTTGGGACGATCAGGGCAAACACAAGGTCGTTAACATCAATGTCACGTGAAACAGCCATGCGATCATGGTACATGTTCTGTTGGTGTCGCCGGGTTGCCACATGATCATTAAGATGCGGGTGGCTTGGGAGAGCCTGGTTTTGAGGGCTCTCTTCATTAACAATTCTGCCAGGGGAACCCCGGTGAGCGAGTGGGATCACGTCCGGTAACTGAGCAGAATGCGAGACAAGCGGGTCTGCAGCGAGCCGTCCGTCACGCGTTTCATGCTCTGCTTGATTGTTTGGACTGCCCGTTCCGCTTGACCATTAGACGCGGGCTTAAACGGAGCAGACCTGACACGTGGGTCATAAACTCATTGAATTCCGAGCTAGTGAAACACGGTCCATTGTCACTGACAAGGACGTCGGGCAAGTCATGGGTGGCGAACATCGCCCGGAGGCTTTCAATGGTGGCTGTGGACATGCTGGATGACATGATTATGCATTCAATCCATTTGGAATAAGCGTCCACTACAACTAAAAACATCTTTCCTAGAAAGGGGCCAGCAAAATCTACGTGGATCCTGGACCACGGTTTGGAGGGCCATGACCACAGACTCAGTGGAGCTCCCCTTGGTGCATTGTGCAGTTGCGAGCAAGTGTTGCACTGATGCACACATGACTCTAAGTCCGAGTCAATGCTGCGCCACCAAACATGTGACCTGGCAATTGCCTTCATCAAGACAATGCCTGGGTGGGTACTATGTAGGTCGCGTATAAACGTTTCCCTGCCTTTTTTTGGCAAAACCATGCGATTACCCCATAAGAGACAATCCGACTGGATGGACATTTCATCTTTGTGTCGGTGAAACGGCTTATTTTCATTTTGCAATTCCCCGGGAACGGCCGACCACTTCCCATTTAGGACATAACTCTTTACTATTGATAGCACAGGATCCTGGCTGGTCCAGGTCCTGATCTGGCAAGTTGTGCCGGGTGACCCCTTGCTCTCAAAAGCATCCATAACCAATAGCAAGTCTGCGGGCTGCGCCATTTCAACCCCAGTGGTGGGTAATGGTAGCCGGCTGAGAGCATCAGCACAGTTCTCAGTGCCTGGTCTGTGGTGGATAACATAGTCATAAGCGGATAATGTTAGTGCCCATCTTTGGATGCAGGACGAAGCATTGTTATTTATACCTTTGCTCTCTGAAAACAGTGAAATGAACGGCATGTGGTCAGTTTCAAGCTCAAACCAAAGTCCAAATGGGTATTGGTGCATTTTCTTAACCCCATATACACATGCTAACGCCTCTTTCTCGACAATACTATTGGCTTTCTCAGCCTTAGACAGACCTCTAGATGCGTATGCAACTGGTTGGAGGTTGCCCGATACATTGGCTTGCTGTAACACACAGCCAACCCCATACGATGAGGCGTCACAAGCTAGCACTAAATGTTTACATGGGTCATAGTGTACAAGTAACTTATTTGAACATAGCAGATTCCTGGCCTTCTCAAAGGCTGTGTCTTGAGATTTGCCCCAAACCCAGTTGTCACCCTTATGTAGCAACATATGCAAAGGCTCTAATAACGTGGTCAACCCGGGTAGAAAGTTAACAAAATAGTTGAGGAGTCCCAGGAACGTACATGATGAGGGAGAAAGTCGAGATCGAACTGGACAGACTCCAACGTGAAGGAATCATATCGCCAGTCGAGTTCAACGAGTGGGCCAGTCCAATTGTTCCAGTGTTGAAAAGCGATGGCGCGGTCAGAATCTGCGGAGACTACAAGGTAACGATTAACCGAGTCTCATTACAGGACCAGTACCTGGTGCCCAAGGCAGATGACCTGTTCGCAAGAGAGAAGTCGTTCACCAAGTTGGACCCAGCTCTGTCATATTCTGTGGTCTGGGTGCATTCTTGATGGCCTCGGTCTTTGAGTCCATGGGCCTGATGCCGCCTGCTGCAATCTTTCTCCCAAAAAATTCAACTTCTGGCGCCAGGAAAACACAGTCAGGCTGGAGCGTTTCAGCCTGAGTCCCACTCTGACTAGGCGACTTAGAACCTCTTCCAGGTTGTGTAGACGTTCGATGGTGTCACGACCAGTGATCAGGATGTTGTCTTGAAACACAATGGTGCGCGGAACAGATGTCAGCAAACTCTCCATGTTTCTCTGGAAAATGGCTGCAGCCGAGCGAATCCCGAAAGGGCACCTGTGGTATATAAACAGCCCTTTTTGTGTGTTGATGCACATCAGTCTTTTCGAAGATTCAACCAGCTCCTGTGTCATGTAGGCAGAGGTTAGGTCCAACTTGGTGAACGAATTTCCCCCCGCTAACGTTGCGAACAGGTCATCCGCCTTGGGCAGTGGGTACTGGTCCTGTAGTGAGACTTGGTTAATCGTTACCTTGTAGTCGCCGCAGATTCTGACCGTGCCATCGCTTTTCAACACTGGAACAATTGGACTGGCCCACTAGTTGAACTCGACTGACGATATGATTCCTTTTCATTGGAGTCTGTCCAGTTTGATCTCGACTTTCTTCCTCATCATGTACGGAACCACCCGAGCCTTGTGATGGATGGGCCGTGCATCGGGGCGTAGATGGATCTGTACCTTGGCGCCTGTGAAGTTGCCGATGCCTGGTTCGAGTAGCGAGGGAAACTTGCTCAGCCCTTGAGCACACGAAGTGTCATCCACTGAAGATAATGCTTTGATGTCATTCCAATTCCATCTAATCTTTTCTAGCCAGCTTCTGCCAAACAGCGTTGGGCCATTGCCTGGAACAATCCACAATGATAGATCATGCACAACTCCGTCATACGATACATTCACTGCCTCACTTCCAACTACTGGTATGAGCTCTTTGGTGTAGGTGCGCAGCTTTGCATTAATCGGGCTCAGTTTGGGCCTTTGTGCCTTATTGCCCCACAGTTTCTCGAAAGCCTTCTGGTCATTATTGACTGACTTGCACATGTGTCCAACTCCATGGATACTGGAACTCCATTTAATTTGACTTTCAGCATTATGGGAGGGCTCTTGGTGGTGAAGGTATGTACCCCATACACTTCTTCCTTGGGTTGAGTTGCCTGTGCTGCGTGATCCGCGCCGGATCGATCATCCTCAGCCACATGGTGTGTCGCAGCACATTTGCACATTCACTGGATGTGCCCCATTGTTGCGCAGCCTTTGCACACGTAGTGCTTGAATCAACATTGATGGGCCCGATGATTACCCCCACAGCGCCAACACGATAGCGGATTCTGAGTCATCACAGATCTTGCAGCCACAGATGTATAGGCCCTGCCATATGCAGTTCGGCCTGCTAGCGACGTCATTTTATGCACAGTACTTGCCGGTGAGCTTCGATATTGAGAAGATATCTGTTGGTGTTCTCGTCCGTGGCCATGCATGCCTGGGCGATCGCGGCGGCCCTGCTCAGGTCTAGGGTTTCAGCAGCCAGCGGCTTCCGAAGAATGACTTTGTGGCTGATGCCCAGCATGAAAAAGTCCCACAGCATTTGCCCCAACACAGCTCCAAAATTGCAAGGTCCCGCGAGGCGTCTCAGGTCGGTGACATAATCCGCCATGTCCTGGCCCCTGGAGCGATGGTGCGTGTAAAAACGATATCGGGCCATGAGGATACTATCCTTCGGCTTGAGGTGGTCCCAAACCAGCGTGCACAACTCTATATATTCCTTCTCTGTTGGTTTTGTCACTGCGAGCAGATTCTTGATGAGGCCGTATATTTTAGGCCCACAGAAGGTGAGGAGAACTGTCCTGTGCTTGGTTGCGTTAGTGTCTCCTTCCAGCTCGTTGGCCGCAAAGTACTGGTCAAGACGCTCGACGAAGGCTTCCCAATCATCACCCTCTATGAATCTAATATTCCAATGGTAGCCATGATTGCGTGAAGGATCGTATTCTGTTACTCGTCACCAGTTGTGTATAGAAGAACTCCACAAAGCTGAGTACTGTGAATTAAACTTAGTGTGACCTTAGTCTTCTTTATTACAACTCCAGAGTGCCTAAACAACATGGCAGCCACCCTTTTATACTGGCCCTGCACGTGTGTACAGGTGACCTTTAGGACTCCAACAGTTGCGCATTCTGCTGGCAAATATTATATAGTTATATACAAAACATTTACAACCTATATTAACGACTTGGAAGACGGGACTGAGTGTAACGTAGCCAAGTTTGTTGACGATACAAAGATGGGAGGAAAAATAATGTGTGAGGAGGACACACAAAATCTCCAAAAGGACATAGGCAGGCTAAGTGAGTGGGTAAAAATTTGGCAGATGGAGTATAATGTTGGAAAGTGTGAGGTCATGCACTTTGGTAGAAAAAAATCAAAGAGCAAGTTATTATTTAAATGGAGAAAGATTGCAAAGCTTCAAGACAGCGGGACCTGGGGTACTTGCGCATTAAACACAAAAGGATAGTATGCAGGTACGGCATGTGGTCAGGAAGACCAATGGAATCTTGGCCTTTATTGTAAAGGGGATTGAGTATAAAAGCAGGGAAGTCTTGCTACAGTTGTACAGGGTATTTGTGAGGCCATACCTGGACAACTGCGTGCAGTTTTGGTTTCAATATTTACAACGGGATATACTTGCTTTGGAGGTAGTTCAGAGAAGGTTCACTAGGTTGATTCCAAAGATGAGTGGGTTGAATTATGAGGAAAGGTTGAGTAGGTTGGGCCGCTACTCATTGGAATTCAGAAGAATGAGAGGTGATCTTATCAAAACATATAAGATTATGAGGGGGCTTGACAAAGTGGATGCAGAAAGGATGTTTCCGCTGATGGGGGAGACTAGAACTAGAGGGCATGATTTTAGAATAAGGGGCCGCCCATTTAAAATTTCTTCTCTCACAGGGTTGTAAATCTGTGGAATTCGCTACCTCAGAAAGCTGTGGAATAAACTTAAAACAGAAATAGAGTTTCTTAAACGAAAAGGGGATATTAGGTTAAGGGGAGCGGGCAGGGAAGTGGAGCTGAATCCATGATTAGATCAGCCATGATCGTATTGAATGGCAGAGCAGGCTCGAGGGGCCATATGGCCTACTCCTGTTCCCATTTCTTATGTTTTTATTAATAAATGTAAACATTCAGGCTCTGAATTTACTTGACGTTTTTGGCATAATCTTGGAATCGTCAGGTGTTTGAATTGGAGTTTCTGCCCCAAAACCGATGTGCGCTAGTTTGTGCTGCTTGTCTTAGTCTGCTCACAATCCACTGACTGAGTCCCCATCAAGCTCATTTAAATTTACTTAAATGAAGAGCAGTGGCAATGTTGTGCTCCCAGAAGATACGCCCGCAATGCACCAGGGGAAACTTAGAGCAAGATAAACAGTTGTCAGTAGCAGCTGAAATTGGTGGGAGTGAAGAACGCATTAAGCTGGTAATGAGCCTTTTGAGTGTCCTTTTTGGCTTTCTTTGAGACAGCACTGGGTTACCTCTGACAGCCTGAGGGACTTTGAGACCGCTGGGATATTTTTGATCCCAGCCAGAGTGAGAGGTTCTGAGGACCAGTAATGGGATTCCCTTGGTTTGCCAGGGTACAGTAGCATAGTGCTTATGCTACTGGACTAGTGATTCAGAGAATGTGAGTTCTAATTCCACCATCGTAGTGTTAAAATTTGAATGAAGTTAACACAAATTTGGAAGTAAAAAAACCCAGGATCAGTAAAAGAATGTCCACAAAGGGGGCAGATTATTGTAAAAATCCAACTGTTTAATCAATATCCTTGAGGGAAGGAAATCTGCAGTCCCACACCAATGTGGTTGATTCTTAATTGCCTGCTGAAATGGCCTCAAATGAATGCAGTGGTTCAAGAAGGTAGACCACCAGCACTGTCCCAGGGCAATCAGAGAGGAGCAATAAATGCTGGCCTTGCCAGCGACACCCACAAGCTTTCATTTTTATAATTTATTTTCCCCGATATGAGTGAATGAATGTTGGGCATGCATACAGCTTTAGTTACAAGCCGTGTCCCATTGCACTTTCAGTGTACTTGCTTGTTTTCACATTCAGGGTTGTTTTTGAATCACCAGCTTTCTTGTTGCCGCGTCAGCTTTTCTGAAGTTGGTCAGTTGTTGTTGATTTTCTCAGTTGCCGAGTATGAGATAACATCAGGCAGAAACTTACAAGTTGATTGCCAATTCAGGCCAAGAAGCTGAGTATAATCCTGTCCATTTGCATCTTTCCCTGTAACTTTCCTGTTCTCGTTCATCTTGGTATCTAAATTCAAGCTTATTATATAAAACAAGGGACAGCAGTGAAACAAATTTTAAAAATCAAAATAATAAGTGTTTAAATAAAAACATTTTACTTCCAGCTGAACAAGTTAGAACATTAGGCTGACTGGAGGCCTGCTTGATGTACAGTACTTCGTTCTTTGATGTTTCCTGTTCCTGAATAATTTATAATTTAATTACGACCATGGAATTTTTCCTTATCTTGATAACGTGCATTATGCATGCAATTTGCAAAGGCATTTGAGCTATTTTTATGCCGCTTTTACAAAGTGAAAATTAATTCAGGCAGCCTTTCGATTGACCAAGGCAGGAGTGTAGAAACATAGGAACATAGAAAATAGGTGCAGGAGGAGACCATTCAGCCCTTCGAGCCTGCACCACCATTCAATATGATCATGGCTGATCATGCAACTTCAGTATCCCATTCCTGCTTTCTCTCTATACTTCTTGATCCCTTTAGCCATAAGGGCCACATCTAACTCCCTTTTGAATATATATAACGAACTGGCCTCAACAACTTTCTGTGGTAGAGAATTCCACAGGTTTACAATTTTCTGAGTGAAGAAGTTTCTCCTCATCTCGGTCCTAAATGGCTTACCCCTTATCCTTAGACTATGACCCCTGGTTTTGGACTTCCCCAACATCGGGAACATTCTTCCTGCATCTAACCTGTCCAATCCCATCAGAATGTTATATGTTTCTATGAGATCCCCTCTCATTCTTCTAAATTCCAGTGAATATAAGCCTAGTCGTTCCAGTCTTTCTTCATATTTCAGTCCTGCCATCCCGGAAATCAGTCTGGTGAACCTTCGCTGCACTCCCTCAATAGCAAGAATGTCCTTCCTCAGATTAGGAGACCAAAAATGTACACAATATTCAAGGTGTGGCCTCACCAAGGCCCTGTACAACTGCAGTAAGACCTCCCTGCTCCTATACTCAAAACCTCTCGCTATGAAGGCCAACATACCATTTGCCTTCTTCACCGCCTGCTGTACCTGCATGCCAACTTTCAATGACTGATGGTACCATGACACCCAGGTTTCGTTGCACCTCCCCTTTTCCTAATCTGTCACCATTCAGATAATATTCTGCCTTCCTGTTTAACTACATTATCCTGCATCTGCCATGCATTTGCCCACTCACCTAACCTGCAAGTCACCCTTCAGCCTCTTAGCGTCCTCCTCACAGCTCACACTGCCACCCAGCTTAGTGTCATCTGCAAACTTGGAGATATTACATTCAATTCCTTCGTCTAAATCATTAATGTATATTGTAAATAGCTGAGGTCCCAGCACTGAACCTTGTGGTACCCCACTAGTCACTGCCTGCCATTCTGAAAAGGACCCGTTTATTCCTACTCTTTGCTTCCTGTCTGCCAACCACTTCTCTATCCACGTCAATACATTACCCCCAATACCATGTGCTTTAATTTTGCACACTGATCTCTTGTGTGGGACCTTGTCAAAAGCCTTTTGAAAGTCCAAATACACCACATCAACTGGTTCTCCCTTGTCCACTCTACTAGTTCTCCCTTGTCCACTCTACTAGTTACATCCTCAAAAAATTCTAGAAGATTTGTCAAGCATGATTTCCCTTTCATAAATCCATGTTGACTTGGACCGATCCTGTCACTGCTTTCCAATTGCGCTGCTATTACATCTTTAATAATTGATTCCAACATTTTCCCCACTACCGATGTCAGGCTAACCGGTCTATAATTCCCTATTTTCTCTCTCCCTCCTTTTTTAAAAATTGTGTTTACTTTAGCTACCCTCCAGTCCATAGGAACTGATCCAGAGTCTATATAATGTTGGAAAATGACCACCAATACATCCACTATTTCTAGGGCCACTTCCTTAAGTACTCTGGGATGCAGACTCTCAGGCCCTAGGGATTTATTGACCTTCAATCCCATCAATTTCCTGAACACAATTTCCTGTCTTCCTTAGTGAAGACAGAACCAAAGTATTTGTATAGTATCTAGTTAAACAGCGATCTGTCATAGTCTGAGACAAAAAAAAGGTACCTCATAATCAGGGATATTTGCAGCTAGTTTGAAGTGGCAGCATGTCCTGTGTGCTGTCATAGCAGTCAATGTATTGGTGTGTAACTTGTGTCATCCAGTTCACATCTTTTCTAGCTTCTAGTAATGTGGCAGGCATGAGAAGTTCCAACCAGACAAAAAGCCCAAGCTGCAACAAGAGGCTTCTATGTAAACATGTAAAACTATCTGAAACAGCAGCAGTGCAACCTGTACACACCCACAAACTAAACACACAGGAATGCAGGTGGGAGATATGAAATGGCATTGTAAAGCGCTTTGGGATGTCCTGAGGTCACGCAAGTTGCTATATAAATCCAAGTCTTTCTTATATGTGGTCAGAACCTTTTAAGCTTTTCGAACGAGCCAATATTTTTAGTCCAGATCATCAAGTAAATGTTTTCATGGTACTTCAATTTACATGAATCGCAGATGAAGAGAAGAACTTAAGCAGGTTATTTACAATGCTATCATAATGGTGGATTCTACAAGACAAATTAATGCACTAATGCTTATTCCCAGAACTAAAGCATAAAAAACATTTTTTTATTCGTTCCTGAGATGTGGGTGTCGCTGACCAGGCCAGCATTTATTGCCCATCTCTAATTGCTCTTGAGAAGATGATGGTGGTCTGCCATTTCAGAGGGCATTAAGATTGAAGCACGTTGCTGTGGGTCTGGAGTCACATATAAACCAGACCATGTAAGGATGGCAGATTTCATTTTCTAACGGACATTAGTGAACCAGATGGGTTTTAATAACAATCCCGTCGCCATCCAGTTCCACGGTCACCATTACTGGCACTAGCTTTTTATTCCAGATTTATTTAATTAAATGGATTTGAACTTACGTCTCTGGATCATTAGTCCAGGTCTCTGGATTACTAGTCCAGTAATATAACCACGATACCTGTACTACAAAATTTGACACCGAGCCACATCAGGAGGAACATGATGCAGCCAATGATCCAGCAGTAGCACACATTGCTGCCCAGGATGCCCGGCATGTCTCATAATGGCAAGGTTCAATTAGGTTCCACCAGTGCACCCGTCTGGGAGCCACATGAAAAAGCCACTTCCCCCCCACCTCCCTCAACGTTAAACAGTCCTGAAAACAGTTAGCCATCCCTTCCAATGTCCCCACTGATTGGTGTTAATTCTTGTCTTACCATTCATCACAAAGGCCACTTTCCAGGCAGCAGCCAAAAATGGGCAACACGGGAAAGTGGTGTAAACAAATAATATTTATGTGGCTCAAAAATTAAATAGAGGTTTAATACCCATGTGCATACCCTTGTGCAACGAAAAAATTTTCCTCTTCCTCTTCCTAGCGCTTTAAAGTGGTGCAACCCCTGTGGTCCCAGCAGAGGTAGAGGCAGGCTGCTCAGGACCCTGCTCTGACTGCGGAGATGCTCTCGTCTGGGTTTTGGCGTCTGAAGGGCTCCAACAAAGACTGCTTCACCTGCACCTGTGCAGGGGCAGACTCGGCCATTGGAGCACGTGGCAGCATGTGGGCTCTGACTGAGGGAGGGGAGGGGGAGCAATGGGTGAGAAGTAGAAGCGTTTTGAGCAGAGCCCCAACTTCCGTGTCCCCTTTCACCATCATCCCTCTCATGGTCCAGCAGCACCTCCCTGCTGGCAATGTGCTGGAGAACATTTTCCTGCAGATTAGTGGGGTGCTGAACGGCCAAGGTTAGGCTATCATCTATCCTATTTAAGGTGGCATTCATAGTGTGCAAGCCAAGAAGGCCTGCATGCACTCATGTGATTGCCGTATTTGATGCTCTATGCAGGTGGCCATTCTTTCCATGGACGAAGACATTATAGAAAAGGCCTGCGACAATATGCCACTGATGCTTGAGACAGATGCCTCCAATCTCGCTGCAGGCGTGCACAGTTTGGCTGGAACGGCTGCCAGTACATCGCACATTCTCTGCTGCTGGTCTAGCAGTATCTTCTTCATCGATGGCCCCCGAGGCTCAGCATCTGCTTCCGGCTGAGCAGAGCCTGGAGCATCCTGTGGCCTCTGACACAGACTCTCCACTGCTGTCCTTGCTTATACCATCGGCCTTTGCTCATTTGTGATGAGTAAGTCACCGGGTGAAAACCCAACTAACTTCCTTATCAGTCTCAGCGAAGCTGGTGCATGGTCCGCGGAAGACCTGTGATGGTGCACTCTCAGAATGAGTGACTTCCTCTGAGGAGTCATCACCGTCCACCTGGACCACCTCCTGTGGGACGCTTAAAGGCCAGGTGGAAATTAAAGATAATAAAGAACATTTTAAGTGATCATTAGACACATGATCATATTTCACTTGCTGCTGTCATCAAGACAACATGAGTGAGTGTTTTATGCCATGTGGCAGTGTGATATTTAATTCTGTCACCATGTAGCTGGGGGGCCCATCTGCCCATCTCCGATGGCCAAGCACGCCGAGACTCTGCTGATGTCCAGATGTCCGACAGATGCCCTGCACTAACTTCCGAGCTTCCCACATGCTATCGTACTCCCTTGCTCCCAACGGGCCGGCAGGTAAAAATATCCCCCATGATTTTATGGTTTTACTGATACTAAGGATGATTTTGCTGCTAATGTATTTGATCTATATGTTGTACATAACATTCTCTGACTAAAGAGACTGAGGCCGGAATTTTCCCACTGCCGTGCGTGCTGGATTGGAAGCGGGTTAGGAGTAAAAGTCGCAAAAAATGGGAGCGCATCGGAAACACGCCATCATCCCACCTCCTCGCGCCTTTAACTCGGGTGCGTTTGCCAGCGTCCCCTCAGTACAGATTCACACGAGGTATGTAGTGAAGTCAAGGTCACTCTGGACCTGCACCTTTATTTCACAGCTCTGGAATGTTGCACTTGCCTGAGACCTGTCCTTATATACCTGTCTCTTGCAATTGCACCCCTGGTGGTAGAGTATGCTGGTGGTTACAGGTCATATCTTATTACAGTCATGTATAGCATGTTAGGATACAGTTATATATAATAATGTAAGATACATGACATCACGCTCCCCCAAGGTCTTATTGTCTTTATAGGTTCAGTCTCTCAGATGGTCTACGCTCTCGTTGTGCTTCAGTTGTTTGCCTTGGTGTCTGTTTTTCTTTGGGTGTGGTTGCTGGTATCTCACCTGGGCTGTCTGTTTCGATTGGTGTGATTGTTGTTGACTCGCCTGGGCTGTCTGTTGGGATTGCCCTTTCCTCAGGTTGTTCCCTCTGTCTGTCCACCAGGTGTGGTGCGAGTTCCACATTGTAGTCTGCCTCTGGTTCCGCAGTGTTGTTGGTAAATCTGCTTTTGACTTGGTCTACATGCCTCCGGCAGGTTTTGCCATTGTCCATTTGTACTACCAGTGGTCTGTTTCCTTCCTTGCCCGTTACTGTCCCTGCAAGCCATTTGGGACCCCTGCCACAGTTTAGTACAAACACTTTGTCCCCTATCTCATTCCATCTCCCCCTCGAATTTCTATCATGGTACTCAGTCAGCTTACGGCGCTTTGCCTCAACGATTTCATGCATGTATGGGAGGATTAATGAGAGCCTTGTTTTTAAAGTCCTTTTCATCAACAGTTGCGCGGGGGGAATCCCAGTCAGTGAGTGCGGACGAGATCTGTATGCCAGCAGCAGTCGCGACAGGCGACCCTGCAGCATGGGACCTTGGATTTTAAGCATGCCTTGTTTAATGATTTGTACTGCTCTCTCCGCCTGGCCATTGGAGGCCAGCTTGAACGGTGCCGTCTTGACGTGATTTATGCCGTGGTCAATTATGAAGACTTGGAATTCTGCGCTGGTGAAGCACGGACCATTGTCACTGACCAATATGTCAGGGATTCCGTGCGTTTCAAACATGGTTGCGAGGCACTCCACAGTGGCGGAGGTTGTGCTCAAGTTTAAAATGGTGCATTCGATCCACTTTGAAAATGCATCTACAACTACGAGGAATATTTTGCCCATGAATGGGCCCGCATAGTCTACGTGCACTCGCGACCACGCTTTGGTAGGCTAGGGCCAGGGGCTCAGTGGAGCCTCCCTGGGGGCATTGCTGATTTGGGCACAAATGGTGCACCTTCGGATGCAGAGCTCCAAGTCCGCATCAATACCAGGCCACCAGACGTGGGATCTGGCTATGGCCTTCATGAGAACGATCACCGGATGCTCACGGTGGAGCTCCCGGACAAATGCCTCTCTGCCTCGCAGAGGCATGACTACTCGGCTGCCCCACATCAGGCAGTCAGCTTGTGGTGATAGCTCATGCATGTGCCTGTGAAAGGGTTTTAATTCCTCGGGGCAGGCATCGCGAGCCTCTGCCCAGTCACCGGTTAGGACACATCTTTTTACTAAGGATAACGTGGGGTCGCTGGCCGTCCAGGCTCTGATTTGGCGAGCCGCCATGGGCGAACCTGTGGACTCAAAGGCATTGATTGCCATGACTATCTCACAGTCCTGTTCGTCAGACCCTTCCGTGGTTGCCAGAGGTAGCCTGCTGAGCGCATCGGCACAGTTGTCTGTGCCTGGTCTGTGCCTTATGGTATAGTCGTAGGACGCCAGCATGAGCGCACACCGTTGAATTCGCACCGCGGCTTTGGAGTTTATTGCCTTGCTCTTGGATAGGAGGGATGTGAGGGGCTTGTGGTCAGTTTCTAACGCGAACTTGGCCCCGAAAAGGTATTGGTGCATCTTTTTGGCACCATACACGCACGTGAGCGCCTCCTTCTCTACCATTCCGTACCCGCACTCCGCCCGCGAAAGTGACCTGGAGGCATAAGCTATGGGTTGTAATTTGCCCGCACTATTGACATGTTACAAAACGCACCCGACCCCATATGCTGACACATCGCATGTGAGAACTAGCTTTTTACCTGGATCAAAGAAAGTCAAAACACTGTTGGAACACAGAAGGTTGCGTGCCTTATTGAAGGCGCGTTCCTGGGCGTCCCCCCAAAACCAATCACACCCCTTCCTGAGTAGCACATGGAGAGGCTCCAGCAGCGTGCTTGAGTTCTGCATAAAGTTCCCAAAGTAATTGAGTAGCCCAAGAAAGGTGCGCAGTTCTGAGACATTCCGGGGCCTGGGTGCCAGGCGAATTGCTTCTGTTTTGGACTCTGTTGGGCGGATTCCATCAGCGGAAATCCTTCTGCCCAAAAATTCAACCTTGGGTGCGAGAAACAGGCACTTGACTCGTGGGCCTACCCGATCCAACCGCTTTAGTACTTCCTCCAAATTATGGTGTCCCGGGTACTGTCCCCACCATCTTCTGGTCCGCTTTCCGACCCATGCGATTCTTTTACCAGCCAAGCTGCCGTTTTTTTGCACATGCGGGCCAAATGCCCTGTATATTCACAATTTCTGCAAACAGCCTGCTGAAATCGACATCCCCTTGATGAGTGCCCACCCCCACACCTCCAGCACAGACCTGTTCTATTCTTTTAAGTGTTCCCAAAGAATGAGCTGCGTCTGGCTGATCTCTCTTGAGCTTCTCTCAGTTTGTAGTTGATTGCTCACATTGTGGTTGATGAGGTGTGAACGGCCGTTCCTGTGGCCCCTGATGACTTCTGCCTGCTGTCGAGAACCTGTTCTCCCGGTTTTGTCTGTGTGTGGGGGTAGCAGCTTGTTTAGTGCTGTTAACTTCTTGTTCTGATATTTCGTTAGTTGTCGTACCTGCATTGTAAATCAACCTCGTTTCTTCTTCCCCTCCCAAGAATGTCTGTGCAACCAGTGATGCTGCCTCTAAGGTCAGGTTCTTGGTCTCTATGAGCTTTCGGAATATGCCTGTGTGGCCTATTCCTTCAATGAAAAAGTCTCTCAGCATTTCTCTCCTCATTTCATCGGAGAACTCATATAAACTAGCCAACCTCCGAAGTTCCGCCACGAAGTCGGGTATGCTCTGGCCCACACAGCGTCTGTAGTTGTAGAACCTATGTCTGGCCATGTGTAGGCTGCTCGCTGGCTTCAGGTGGTCTCTTACCAGTGTGCTCAATTCTTCAAATGACTTGCTTGCTGGTTTCTCAGGTACCAACAGATCCTTCATTAAAGCGTATGTTTTCGAGCCACAGCTGGTCAAGAGATGGGCTCTTCTCTTGTCTGCCTTATTGTCGCCTAACCAGTCTTTGGTTACAAAACTTTGCTGGAGCCTTTCTATAAAGCCCTCCCAATTGTCTCCCGCATTGTACTTTTCATCTGATCCATTGTTCGTCATTCTGTGGATTCTGTAATCCCGTAACTCGTCGCCACTGTAACGTCCTGTCCCCTCAGTACAGATTCACACGAGGCATGTAGTGAAGTCAAGGTCACTCTGGACATGCACCTTTATTTCACAGCTCTCGAATGCTGCACTTGCCTGAGACCTGTCCTTATATACCTGTCTCTTGCAAGTGCACCCCTGGTGGTAAGATATGCTGGTGGTTACAGGTCATATCTTATTACAGTCAGGTATAGCATGTTAGGATACAGTTATATATAATAATGTAAGATACATGACAGCATGGACCCGAACGGCAGAGGCAGATGCTTTAATTTAGCTCATTAATACCTTGTTGTCAGACCTGCAACAAGAATTTTAACCAGACCTTTTGAATTTCACTGGATGACCACGGGAATCACGCAGCTCGGGAACCACGTCTGTGAACCTGAGCTGGAAGCTCAGTGGCCATTGAGCAAGGTAATTCATGGAGAGCATGGAAAGCACAATAAGTACCCCCACATAACACCTGCTTACTTGTCTAAGGGAAAGGCTCTTGTTGAGTGCATTATGAGCACAGATTTAGGAGTCTAGAATTTGAAAGTCTTCTCTGCAACTTCGGAAGCCATTCTCACCTCATTGCTACTAACTATCGCACCACTGACAGATTGCTACTCTGATCTCTACTTGACCTGCCATCTATTATATCAGCATTGGTGCCTTTTATACTGTCTCATGTTGGTCCCGAGAATCGGACAAGGCTGAGGCCCAACACCAGCAGCACAGGCACACCAGCAGCAACAACACCAACAACCTTCTCCTCAATGACCTGATGTTCCATAGGACAGAAGGCATCAGTGCAGGGTATGCAGGCAGAGGATGAGCTTCCTCAACATGACTGAGCAGTGGTCCTTCAGGAGACTCACGCTATTGCGCTAGGTTGTTGCAGACATTTTCAGCTTCTTGGAACAAGACCTGCTGCCTGGAGGACCTGATGGATGCGTCTTACCAGTCAAAGTCACCGGCCCTCAACATCTTTGCCTCAGGCTCCTTTCAAGGATCTGCAACAGACATTTGCAGCATCTCGTAGACAGTTGTCCATGGATGCATCACACAGGTCATCAATGCCATGTTTCACAAGTCAGCCAATTCTATCAACTTTGCTACTAAAGAAGCCAGAGCTACTGAGCGGGCGCTTGGATTTGCCGCACTGGCTGGCTTCCCACGGGTGCTGGATGTCATGTGGCCATTAAGGCACCCCCACATCACCCAGGAGTGTTTGTGAACCACAAAGGCTGCCACTCTCTCAATCTGCAGCTGGTCGGCAACTACGGGAAGATCACCATGCATGTGTGCGTCAAATTCCCAGGCAGCTGAAATGACACTTACATCCCGCGTCAGTCCACCTTCCCTCAGCTCTTTGCTCCTCCAAACAGACTTTCTGGCTGACTGCTTGGAGACAAGGGCTATCTACTGAAGACATAGCTTATGATACCCTTAAGGAGACCAAGTACTGAGGCCAAGGAGAAATATAATGAAAGCCACATGTCCACCAGATGTGTTATCGAGCAAACAATATGTATGCTGAAAATGCGCCTCAGATGCCTTGACAGATCTGGAGGAGCCCTTCAGTACGCACCAGCCAGGGTCTCCAGAATCATCGTGGTCTGCTGCACCCTGCACAACATAGCACAGTAACATGGATTAGCGCAGCTTGAGGAGCAAGGCTTTAGGCCCACAGCATCTTCAGAGAAGGGGAAAGCTGAGGTGGAGATGGCACCGCACCAGCACTGGAGCACATTGCTGCCCGGGAGGCCAGGGATGGCCTCATCATGCCCAGATTTACTTAACCCCCTGCATGAAACCCATATGTCTGCCGCATGCTATGCCAGGCACCGCACAACCAACCCCACGCCCCCCACCCCTCCCCCCACACACACAAACACCACCATAAAGTATACTTACAATGACTAATCCATTCCTTTCACACTGACTTCCATTGCTGCAGATAACCTCAACAAAAGCACTTTTTAAAACACCCACGTGCTTACCCTTGTGCATCTACTTCTGTGTCATTTTTTTTTTATGCGTGCTTCTACGAGGTGCAACCCCTGTGGCTTCACCAATGGTAGAGGCAGGCTGCTCACTTCCCTGCTGCGACTGCATAAACACATCCTCTGCATTTTGGAGCCACTGATGGCCCTGCCAAAGTCTGCTCGTCCTGTGACTGTGCAGGAGCAGACTCGGCCATCGCAATCCACGGAGGCATCTGGCGCTCTGACTGAGGGGGTGGCAACGGGGAACAAGTGTGAGCGCTTTGAGAGGAGCCCCCCCTTTCATTTCCCCTCTCATCATCATCCCTCTCATGGACCACCTGCACTTCCCTGCTAGCAAGGAGCTGGAGAGCTGCTTGCTGCACAGCAGTGGAGCCATGAAGACCCACATCTACACTGATATCCCCCCCTAGGCAGGACGTCTATGAGCCTCTGCCATCTATGCTCCATAGATAGCCATCTATCCTCTATAGATAGTCATCTATCTTCCATAGATAGCCATCTATTCTACAATAACAGCATGTTAGAGGCAGGCTGCTCACTTTCCTGCATAAACATGTTTGGCTGACGTCCTCTGTGTTTTGGAGCCTCTGATGACCCCACCTGCAGGTGACCATCCTTTCCATGGAAGAATCTATAGTCACCATCGCCTGCGACATGATGCTGCTCATGTTGGAAATGGACTCCTCCACTCCCTGCACATTTGCAGGCATCACGCTCGCAAAACCTGTCAGAGCCCCCTACACTTCTTCCTGCACCTCCAGGATCACCCTCTTTTTGGATGGCCCCCGAGGCTCAGTGTCTGCATGCAGCTGAGCAGAGCAGGGAGCATCCTGCGCCCTCTGGCGAGGAGTCTACACTGCTGGCCCTGTTTCCACCACTCCACCATCTCCTTGTCACACTACTGTATATAACTGTATCTTACCATGCTATACATGACTGTAACTAGATATAACCTGTAACCACAAGCATACTTTACCACCACGGGTGCACTTGCAGGAGACACTGCATAACTGTTCCACACAGGTATATAAAGGCAGGTCTCAGGCAAGTGTGGCACTCGAGAGCTGTGAAATAAAGGTGCAGGTCCTGAGTGACCTTGACTTCAGCATGTGCCTTGTTTAAGTCTGTACTGCAGGGTCAGGACTTTACAGTGGCAACGAGTTACGGGATCACATAATCCACAGAACGGCTACCAACAGCTCAGATGAGAAATACAATGCTGGAGACAATTGGGAGGACTTTATAGAAAGGCTCCAGCAAAGCTTTGCAACCAAAGACTGGTTGGGCGACGATAAGGCAGACAAGAGAAGAGCCCATCTCTTGACCAGCTGTGGCTCGAAAACATACGCCTTAATGAAGGACCTGTTGGCACCCAAGAAACCAGCAAGCAAGTCGTTTGATGAGTTGAGCACACTGGTGACAGACCACCTGAAGCCAGCGAGCAGTCTACACATGGCCAGACACAGGTTCTACAACTACAGACGCTGTGTGGGCCAGAGCATACCCGACTTTGTGGCGGAACTTCGGAGGCTGGTTAGTTTATGTGAGTTCTCCGATGAACTAAGGAGAGAAGTACTGAGAGACTTTTTTATTGAAGGAATAGGCCACACAGGCATATTCTGAAAGCTTATAGAGACCAAGAACTTGACCCTAGAGGCAGCAGCATTGGTCGCACAGACATTCTTGGCAGGAGAAGAAGAAATTAGGTTGATCTATACTGCGGGTATGGCCGTTCACACCTCATCAACCCACAATGCGAGCAATCAACTACAAACTGAGAGAAGCTCAAGAGAGATCAGCCAGACGCAGCTCATCCTTTGGAAACAATGGAAGCGGTCTGTGCTGGAGATGTGGGGGACGGCACTCAACAAGTAGGTGTCGATTTCAGCATGCTGTTTGCAGAAACTGCAACTATACAGGGCATCTGGCTCGCATGTGCAGAAAAACAGCAGCTCGGCTGGCATACGAATCGGAAGGGTCGGAAAGCGGACCAGAAGACGGTGGGGACAGTGCCCGGGACGCCGGGGTACAGCGGGTCAACACGATCAATGTCCACTGTTATTACAACAAGACGCCTTCAATAATGATGAGGATCCTACTCAACGGGATACCCGTCAACATGGAACTGGACACAGGAGCTAGTCAATCTCTGATGAGCGTCCAACAATTTGAACAGCTGTGGCCGCACAAAAGCAACAGACCAAAACTCACAAGGATCGACACTAAACTAAGGACCTATACCAAAGAAATCGTCCCAGTCCTTGGCAGCGCCATTCTCTCAGTCACACACAAAGGGACGGTGAACAGACTTCCCCTGTGGATTGTCACCGGAGATCTCCCAGCACTCTTGGGGAGAAGCTAGCTGGCAAAACTAAATTGGAAATGGGATGATGTTCACGCCATGTCGTCAGAGGAACAGACCTCCTGCTCAACAGTTCTAAGTCGTTTTGAACATCTCTTTCAGCCAGGTGTGGACACCTTCAAAGGGGCTAAAGTTAAAATCTACGTCACACAGGATGCCAGACTGGTCCATCACAAGATTGAACACGAACTGGACCGGCTTCTGTGGGAAGGCATTATCTCACCCATGGAATTTAGCGACTGGGCAAGTCCCATCGTCCCCGTCATGAAACCTGATGGATCCGTACGAATCTGTGGGGATTACAAGTCTACCATAAACAGAGTCTCCCGACAGGACCAATACCCGCTGCCCAGAGTGGAGGACCTATTTGTCACGTTGGCTGGAGGAAAACTTTTCTCGAAACTAGATCTCACATCTGCGTATATGACGCAAGAACTGAACGAAGAGTCTAAACTACACACCACCATCAACACACATCGAGGCTTTTTTATGTACAATCGATGCTATATTCCAGCGCAACATGAAGAGTCTGCTCAAGTTCATCCCGGGGACAGTTGTGTTTCAAGATGAAATACTCATCACGGGCAGGGACACCGACTCCCATCTCCGCAATTTGGAGGAAGTACAAAGTTGATTGGATTGGGTAGGCCTAAGAGTTAAGAAATCCAAGTGTCTGTTTCTCGCGCCCGAGGTTGAATTTTTGGGCAGAAGGATTGCCACTGATGGAATCCGCCCAACAGAATCCAAAACTGAAGCAATTCATCTGGCACCCAGGCCCCGGAATGTCTTGGAACTGCGCGCCTTTTCGGGCTACTCAATTACTTTGGGAACTTTATGCAGAACTTGAGCACGCTGCTGGAGCCTCTCCACGTGCTACTCAGAAAGGGGTGCGATTGGTTTTGGGGGGACGCCCAAGAACGCGCCTTCAATAAGGCACGCAACCTTCTATGTTCCAACAGTGTTTTAGCCTTTTTTGACCCAGGTAAAAAGTTAGTTCTTACATGTGATGCGTCATTGTACGGGGTTGGGTGCGTTTTACAGCATGTCAATGATGCGAGTAAATTACAACCCATTGCTTATGCCTCCAGGTCACTTTCGCGGGCGGAGCGTGTACGGTGTCAAAAAGATGTACCAATACCTTTTCGGGGCCAAGTTCGCATTAGAAACCGACCACAAACCCCTCACGTCCCTGCTTTCTGGGTGCAAGGCAATAAACACCAACACCTCAGCGTGTAGTCTTACAACCACACAATAAGGCACAGACCAGGCACAGACAACTGTGCCGACGCGCTTAGCAGGCTACCCCTGGCGACCATGGAAGGGTCCGACGAACAGGACTGTGAGATGGTCATAGCAATCATTGCCTTTGAATCTACAGGTTCGCCCATGACGGCTCGCCAAATCAGAGCCTGGACGACCCGCGACCCCACATTATCCTTAGTAAAAAGATGTGTCCTAACCGATGATTGGGCAGAGGCTCGTGATGCCTGCCCCGAGGAGGTCAAACCTTTCCATAGACGCATGCATGAACTATCACTACAGGCAGACTGCCTGATGTGGGGCAGCCGAGTAGTTACGCCCTTGCGAGGCAGAGAGGCGTTTGTCCGGGAGCTCCACCGCGAGCACCCGGGGATCGTCCTTATGAAGACCATAGCCAGATCCCACGTCTGGTGGCCTGGCATTGACGCTGACTTGGAGCTCTGCGTCCGGCGTTGCACCATTGTGCCCAACTCAGTAATGCCCCCAGGGAGGCCCCCCTAAGCTCCTGGCCCACCAAACTGTGGTCGCGGGTGCATGTAGACTATGCGGGCCCATTCATGGGAAAAATGTTCCTCGTAGTCGTCGATGCATTTTCAAAGTGGATCGAGTGCATCATTTTAAATTCGAGCACCACCTCCACCACTATGGAGAGCCTTAGAACCATGTTTGCAACACACGGAATTCCTGACATATTGGTCAATGATAATGGTCCGTGCTTCACCAGCACAGAATTTCAAGATTTTATAGCTGACCACGGCATAAATCATGTTAAGATGGCACTGTTCAAGCTGACCTCCAATGGCCAGGTGGTGTGAGCAGTGCAAATAGTTAAACAAGGCATGCTTAAAATCCAAGGTCCCACGCTGCAGAGCCGCCTGTCGCGACTGCTGCTGGCATACCGATCTCGTCCGCATTCGTTGACTGGGGTTCCCCCTGCGCAACTATTGATGAAACGGACCTTATAGACTAGGCTCTCATTAATCCTCCCAGACATGCATGAAATTGTTGAGGCAAAGCGCCGGAAGCTAACTGAGTACCATGACCGAAATTCAAGGGGGAGGTGGAATGAGATAGGGGATAAAGTGTTTGTGCTAAACTATGGCAGGGTCCCAAATGGCTTGCAGGGACAGTAACAGGCAAGGAAGGAAACAGGCTACTGGTTGTACAAATGGACAATGGCCAAACCTTCCAGAGGCATGTAGACCAAGTAAAAAGTAGATTCACCAACAACACTGCGGAACCAGAGGCAGATTACAATGTGGAACTCACAACACACCTGGTGGACAGACAGAGGGAACAACCTGAGGAAAGGGCAGTTTCAACAGACTGCCCAGGAGCGATACCAGCAATCACACTGAAAGAAAAACAGGCACCAAGGCAAACAACTGAACCACAACTAAGACGCTCCATGCGAGAGCATAGACCACCTGAGGGACTGAATCTATAAAGACAATAAGACCTTGGGGAAGGGTGATGTCATGTAACTCACACTACTGTATATAACTGTATCTTACCATGCTATACATGACTGTAACTAGATATGACCTGTAACCACAAGCATACTTTACCACCAGGGGTGCACTTGCAGCAGACACTGCATACCTGTTCCACACAGGTATATAAAGGCATGTCTCAGGCAAGTGTGGCACTCGAGAGCTGTGAAATAAAGGTGCAGGTCCTGAGTAACCTTGACTTCAGCATGTGCCTCGTGTAAGTCTGTACTGCAGGGTCAGGACTTTACACTCCTCTTGCTCACTTGTGAGACACGATTCACCTAGGCATGCCTATTTGCACTGGTGTTGGGTGCACATAAATCTGGTGATGGTGCTCCCTCAGAGGCTGAAGGCTGCTCTGAGGAGTCATCTTTCTCCCCTGGACAGTGGAGGTGGGGGTGGGCGTGCTATTGATGGACCTGTGAGAGAGTAAAGAGATGATTTTGAAATGTTATATTAAGAATACCATTATGCACATGATGAACATTCACTGGCTGCTCACACCAGTCCACATATGAGTGACTGCCGTCTGCTATGTGGCTGTATGAGATGTAATTCTGTCACCAGGTTGCTGGGAGCTGCTCCTCTCTCCGTCTCCCACCGCCAGCAGCTCTACGACTCCTGACACCTGCAGGGCTACCTCCTCTGCTGCAGTTAAAGTGGTGAAGGATGGAGGGCCACCTCCGGTTCTCTCGTTTATGTGCTCGTTTCTCCTGCTAGGAGGGAAAGAAGAGAAGTTTGAGTGAGAGTGATGACGAGTATAAAGAATGTGTGGGTTAGCTCTGGAGATGGTGACGATGAGGAAATGCTGTGCCAATGCCAAATGGCCTCCTTGTATGGTGTTACTTGGTATAATTGAATTAGGATGAGGGGTAAGTGTAAGGGGTGGTTAGTCAGAGGAGGATGTGAGTATGTAGATACAGAGAGAGGGATGGATGGGTGTGCAGTGTATGTTGGTGTGAGTAATGATGTGCAGGAGTAGGCTTGGAAAGGCAGAGTGATGGGGATGTGATGAGAGGTACAGCAGGATGAAGTTGAGTGTCACCTTTCCTGATCTCATGAGATCATTGAAGCGCCTCCGGTACTGTATCCAGGTCCTCCTGACCACATACCTGCTGTTGACGTCCTCTGCAATTTGGAGCCAGGCTCTTTTTGTCTCCTGGGTCGGTCTCTTGCGCCCATCAACAGGGAAGAGGACCTCGCTGTGTGCTCTGACTCCCTCCACAAGAATATGTAGGGAGTCAGCTGAAAACCTGGGTGCAGCCCTCTGTCTTTATGAAGCCATCTCTGCAAGGCTGAGCAATAACCAGATGGTGATATATCCTCCCTGCACACTCCTAGATGAATCTTTAAATGCAATGTGGCCAAGGCTGTTATAAATATCCTCTTGGAAATGAGTCATCGATGATGTCATCATACCCGCACCATCTAATAGGGTCGGGAAACATGCAGGCCTACCTTAATAGGCGCCATTAACGGAAAGTCGCTCAGAGGAGTGCCTTGATAAGAAGAATGCGGTTTTGACCCACCACAACGACCACCCGCACCTGACCCACGAGGTGATGAAAATTCCGGCCTTTGTTTCCTTACGCAAGGGATTCAGAAGAAACCAGCTCATTGCAACTGTGAAGACTAATCTGCTCAGCAATATTTATTGTTTGCATATATCCCTCATTAGTTACAATGGGCCAGACTTTGCTAAAAACAATCAAATGGCATCTGAAAGGCACAGTATTCATTATTAATGCACAAATTGGCCAGCAATTTGTAGTGAGGGAGAGATACCCCATGAATTACAAATCGCCAAACAGCATCCCCCTCAACCTCCCTGGGATTTTCAGCAAGTTGCTCCATTTGCACATTAATTGCCCATTAAACTCACCACAGAAGTTAAATCTAGTAATTAGTGGCGTAAGTACCCTTTTAATGATATGATAAATGTTGAATATAGCCAATCAATCAAACTCGCTTGCCCAGAAAGTGAACAATTATAAGTGTGGAGTCTCATTCCTTCAGGTAGTGAATTGTTTTAGGAGATTTAAAAAATGGCAAGTTTAAAAAGAAACTCTTACTTTTCATTTCTGTCTTTTTTCCGTCTCTCTTAATCTAATATTTCTTTCCATCTCTTTATTTATCTTTCTGTACCTGATTTGACATTGAATTCACTCACTCTAATTCACCCTCCTTCGCAGTCCTTCCTCTGCTTATATCGCAATCCTATAATCTCATTGGTTAAGGAGATACACGGTTTGTCTCATTGTTGACCAAGGTCCCAGATACCCTGTTTCCCTTGCTGAGCCGTTATCAACTTGCACTTTCAGCAACTTTGTAGGCAAAACATTTTAAAACCTAAACGTGCATGAACAAGTCTACCTAACGGGACAGGCTGCGTGAAGCCCATTTCAGCAACATCTGGCCCAATAGCTTGAACTTGCAGTAGTAGTCTCTTTTTAAGGGTTAGGAATATGCGCCTTGTATTTTATTAGTTTTATTGATTTTTTTCTTGCTAGTGGTGCATATAGCATTGCCAGATTGGCAGTACAATGTTCCTTTCTTTTCTATTTATGTCACTATTTCCTATGAGTGTGCACAGCAACCTTGTATTTCTTGGAACCTCACTAATTGGCTCTCTGCTTATTTTGTGGTTGAATGATTTTTATGTGCTGTGGTACCAATTTTGCATACAGTGGTTATACAGTTCAAGCAGTCTGTATCGTATTAGCTGTGGCTCAGTGGTAGCACTCTTGCTTCTGGGTTAGAAGATTGCGGGTTCAAGTCCCACTCCCCATAGTTGAATATAAAAATCTAGGCTGACACTCCAGTGCAGTATTGAGGGAGTACTGCTCTGTCAGAGGTGCAGTGCAGTCATTTGGATGAGATGTTAAAACCAAAGTCCCTGCTCTCAGATAGATGTAAAAGCACATGAATTATCCTCAGTGTTCTGGCCAATATTTATACCTCAATTAACATCACTAAAACGGATTATCTGTTTGTGGGAGCTTGCTGTGCCAACCTTGCTGCATTTACCATATTACAACTGTGATTATACTTCAAAAAGCACTTTATTGTCTGTAAAGCACTTTGGGATATCCGGTCATGAATGATGCTATATAAATGTAAGTCTTTCTTTCTTTCTTGTATTGAAGACAGCCCTGACAATAGTGAAAATAAGGCAGATAGTGATTCTTCCTGTACACATCTCTCTCTCTGCCCTCACATGAGTCTATACATGCACAACACACATATATATACTCAAACATTAATGGTACACATCTAATCTGCCTGGCCTGTTGTTTTTGTAAATTGACCCACAAATTCCTTCCATAAAGTAAGGTGAAATCATGTAAGTGCCAACTTTGCCAATCATTCTGTGCACTACAGCTCCTGTTTATACTTATTGATAATACTTCAAGCATCTATTTTTCAGCTATTTCTTGGTTTCACATAAAGTTTCAGTGCTGCTTGTAATAGTGATACTTAATTAGGTAAAGATATTTCTCCACACACATCACATTAAGTTAGTTTATTTTTAACCACACACCATAATCGCCAGATAAGATGCATTCCACAATGTTGATGTTTTCCGTTCAAGAGCATGTTGAGGTTTTGGTTCACCAGACACATTTTTGAAATGAATAATGATGCTAGGGAAACTCAATGAGAAACACAAACTGCCAGCACTTTCTCTGTGGCAGTTAGTCTTTACAAAATATGACAATCAATGGCCTTGGTTTACAGGAAAAGAAAGACTTGCATTCATATAGCGCCTTTCACAACCATCGGATATCTCAAAGCGCTTTACAGCCAATGAAATACTTTTGGAGTGTAATCACTGTTGTAATATGGGAAACATGTTATGTTGATTGAGGGGATAAATATTGGCCAGGACACCAGGGATAACACCTCGCTCTTCTTCGAAATAGTCCTATGGGATCTTTTACATCCACCTGAGAGGGCAGATAGGGTCTTAATTTAACATCTCATCTGAAAGATGGCACCTCCGTCAGTGCAGCACTCCCTCAGCACTGCACTGGAGTGTCATCCTAGATTTATGTACTTAAGTTTCTGGATTGGGATTGAACTGACAACTTTCTAACTCAGAGGCAAGTGTGCTACCCACTGAGCCACAGCTGACCCACTAGTATGACTACTATAAAGTGTAATTAGGAATATGGGCCTAGAAATTGGGGTGTTTAACACCACCCATTTCTGCCATAATTGTGTGAAAAAATGGCGGCTGCCGCTCTTTCGTCAGTTGGCGGCGGGTCCCACGGCGGCCACCATTTTGGTGTGGCCAGCCTAGCAGCGCTGCCGATAGAAGCGTTCTCTGAAAAGATTGAAATTAAGCAGATCATAACACCAGTGAGTGTGCAATGCTCACTTGACACCCAATCTGCTACGTTGGATTTTGCCGCTGCACTTATCGGCATGCCTTAACAACGACAAGCTGAGCAAGCATTGAGAAGCAGGGAGGAGACTCCAGCAGCGGTATTTAAAGGGATTGTCAGCAATCACGTACACCTGTTTATGCAGTTTGACTGGTTCTGTGCTACATTCTGCAACTCCAGCAGCTTTATCAACTTCTTTCAAGGTTCTAAGATAACAGGGAGTGTTGTTGCGAGTGTAGAATATCTTCATTATTTTTTTAAGGCTTCTGCTCACAACACTTGCTCACAGTCATGCGGGCTGTACTGGCAGTCACTCTCATGCTCTGGGATCTTCGGCGGATAGAGCAGAGGCAACAAAGAAGCCAAGAAGATCCGCACAGTGGGAGGAGGAGGAGGGCCAGGATTGCCCTCAACAGGAAGCCTTACCCACCTCGGGTCTTCCGAGAGCACTTCTCTTATCCAATTAAACAAGGAGCTGTGTATTAGATGACTACACTTCACCAAGAAGATTGTCGCAGAACTCTGCCACCTCCTGCAACCAAACTTGCAGCCTGAGAGTGACCACGGCTCTCCCAGTGGCAGTCAAGGTCACTGCGGCCCTCAATTTCTTTGTCAGCGGATTCCAGACTGCAACAGGAAACATAGCTGACATGTCACAGTTCGCCATCCATCACTGCAGCCGGTAGGTCACTGAGGCTCTCTACACTAGGACTACGTTGTCTTCTCTCTGAGCAGAGAGAAGCAGGATGAGCGTGCATGTGTCTTGGCCAGGATAGTGGGCTTCCCCATGTCATTGACTGCACATACGTGGCTTTGCGGGCACTGCATAACAATCCTGAGATCTTCCATAACCGCAAAGGCTACCACTCATTTAATAAGCAGTTGATGTACGACAACGCCCAGGGATTCCTCAATGTCAATGCCCGCTGTCCTGGCAGAAGCCACGATGCCTTCATCCTGCATCAGTTCGGTGTGCCAGCAATCTTTCAGACACCACAGCAAACTCGAGGGTGGCTGCTCGGAAACAAAGGCTATGAGCTATCCACTTGTGCCCAGCATTACTATAATGAGAGCATGCTTCCACCAGGAATATCATTGAGCAGACTATCGGGCTACTAAAGCAACAGTTCCACTGCTTTGACCGCTCGGGAGGAGCCCTCCAGTACTCGGCTGAGAGGGTGGTCTGCTGCATGCTCTACAACTTGGCCATCATGGGGGCGCAGCCCTTGCCAACTCAGGAGGACCAAGAGGGAGAGGAGGAGGAGGACGAGGAGCAAGAGGAAGAGAAAGAGGAGGGAGGGAGGAGGCAGGCAGCAAATCTCCGTTCCATCAGGCTGTCTGTGAATGGCTCTTCAGACTCCGTTTTCCATGAATGAAATCCCAGATTCTCCTTGCTCATTACATCTCCGTCATACCATCCCTGTGTCATGGAATATCACAGCATCCTCCTGGACACAAAGTTGAAATGAGAGACACCACAAAAGATTCCAACCAACATTAATAAATTCATCAAAAATGTGTGCACATATATTTACAGCAAAAAATTAACTATTCTCCCATGTGAAACCCCTTAATGCCTGTCGTTCATGGGCCTTTTCTTACTCTAGTGCTTCTGTGAAGTGCCCTCAGTGGCTGCAGCAGGGATGATGGAATGTTGCTGAATTTCCGTGCGGAAGACTTCAGCTGGCCTTGCAGGACGATCTCGAGCAGCTCTGGGCCTGGAAGGCCCGGCTGTAGACTGCACCATTTCGGCCTGGGCAGCATGCAGTTTGGGCTGGTTGACAGGCAGTGGCAAGGGCAATGGCAGAGTGGCAGTGGTGGGAGCAGGAATGCTCTCATCTTGAAAGAGGACAGCAGTTTCTGCTCCACTGACCCACTGCCACTCCCCGGGGCAGTGCCTCAGCATCCCGAGCAATATGTGGGAGCACAGGTTGCTGGGATACTGCGACACCCTGCAAACTCTGATCGACACTTGCGAACCCAACCACAATGGCAGCAGTCAGAGCTTGAAGCTGAGACTGCATGAGAGCAGTCTGAGTTTTGATGGCACCAAGCAGAAACTGCATGAGAGCAGTCTGAGCTTCCTCTGCGACATCGGCCATAGTGCGCACAATCACGCCTGGATCGACACAGTCTCTTCGGGATTGTACCATAATTTCCAGGCTGGAAATCCTACTACCCCCAAAGTGACAGGAACACCCTTACCGTACACCTCCCGTACCATGTGTCAGGAGATAGCCAACCATGTAATGATGAGAACTGTGGTGCCATGGTCCACCATCCAGTGCAGGAAGACCTCACACTCCGCGAGTCTGCTCTGCCATTCACTTTGACATGGCTGGTCTGTATCTCACCTCCATTTACCCACCTTAGGTCCATATCCCTCGATACCCTTACTTAATTAAAATCTATCTATCTCAGTCTTGAAACCTCCAATTGTTCCAGCATCTACAGCCCTTTGGGGGATTTCCCTCCTAAATGGCCGAGCTCCAATTTTAAGATTATGTCCCTATCATGTATGTACTTTTGGGATCACTAGCCACAAGTAGATGGCGTCACTGTTGGAGGTCATTGGGCTGCCGCACGTATGTGCAGCCCAAGTATAAAAGGTCAGCTATTTTGTATATTAGTCACTTTGGGCCTTAATAAAGCAGAGCCAAGGTTATACCTCTTGGAGTTAAACAGTATTCAGTCCAACAGTTATCGCATACACTACATTTGGCAAGAGGCAACAAGAACCTTTGCATGCAAAAATGAGCACAATTGGATTGTTGGAGCGATTCGTGGAAGAAGATTAGGCAGACTTTGTGAGCCGTTTGAGCCATTCTTCGTGGCCAACAAAATGGAGGATTTCGGCGACGCAGATCTGCGCCGGGCGGTGTTCCTCACGGTTTGCGGTCCAAAAATTTATGGTCTGATAAAGAATCAGGCCTTAATAAAGCAGAGCCAAGGTTATACCTCTTGGAGTTAAACAGTACTCAGTCTAACAGTTATCATATACACTACAGTCCCCTCATCCATGATTCCACCATACAGAGGAAATAGTTTATCTGTGTCTGCCCTAGCAAATCCTTTTAACATTTTAAACACTTTGGTTGGATCATCAATTCATAATTACAATGATTAAATAATTAAATCCTCATCTGTTTAACTGCAATTTAAAATTGCAGATGGCAAGGACACCAACCTTAGTAGGGGCTCTTTAAATATGATGGTCATCAGGCCCGAATTGCTGTTTTAACCAGAGAAGAGTGAGGAAGCTGTGGTGGCTTCCCAGTCAGGTAACACCTGCCAAGAACTGGATCCAGAAAAGGCCCAGCAAAGTAAGTCATCTTTTAGTTTCTTCAGTAGCAGGAGTGCTAATCCAGACCCCAGAAGGAAACCTTGAGCCTCCTTTGTCCCACACTTGCCCCCACCCACTGATTATCACTTACCTGACTACCAGGGACCATTCCTGCAGGTCCCTGACGGCAGCATCCAGCCTACCGAATTCCCAGGCCCACCCGTTGGCCATGCAGTAATTTACACCAGAAAAATTAAAATGAGGCCCAGGGGTTAAAATTTCTCTAGGCCTCAACATGCGAGCTTCGAGCTCGCCTCAGGCCCACGCACGGATCAATCCTGCTCTGCGATAAAATCAGGACCTGAATGTCTCGAGGGAAATTAGCACCGAGACTGGGGCCAGACAATGTTTCTTCAGATAAGTTCAGGTCACTGTGTGGTGCTGGAACAAATCCTTGTACCATAAAAATAAACTACTAATTCTTTGGACTTGCTTTATTATTGTAACTGGCTTTATTATTATAATATTAACTAAAACATACAAAAAATAAACACGCGCAACAACATTTGAGTTTAAGATAATACATTTTATAAACTTCTGCTTGTCCAGACTTCCCTTTCTTCTATCGCTCTTCCAATTGTCGCTCCCATTTATATTTGTGCAGGAATGGTAGTTTAGTGGTTATGTTACTGGATGAGTAATCCGGAAGCCTGGATTAATTATTTAGAGACATGAGTTCACAATCCCACCATGGCAAGAGTGGGATTTAACAGTTAAATTAATCTGGAATTAAACAGGTAGTGTCAGTAATGGTGGCAATGGCCCCAAGTTTCCACATGATTTGCTCCTGATTTTTAGGAGCAACTGGTGTAGAACGGAGTATCTTAGAAATCGGAATTTAGTTTGCTCCAGTTCTAGTCAGTTAGAACAGTTTCACTTTGGAACAGAATTTTTTTTCAAAAGGGGGCGTGTCCGGCCACTTACACCTGTTTTCAAAGTTTTGTCAGTGAAAACTTACTCCAAACTAACTTAGAATGGAGTAAGTGAAGATTTTTGTACGCTCGAAAAAACCTTGTCTACACTTTAGAAAATCAGGCGTAGGTTACAAATCAGGCGTAGGGAATGGTGGGGAGGGGGCGTGTTTAAAGGGAAGTTTACAAACATTAAACACTTCAGTTTTACAAATAAAGAGCCATCATCAATAATAAATGATAAATACATCAATAAATCAACCAATAAATCAATCAAAAAAAATTAATAAGAAATAATTTAAAAAAAACATCAATAAATAAAACATTTTCAACTTACCGACTGCAGCACCGGGAGCCCTCCAACAGCGTGCTGGGATGCCCTCCTCAGTGTGTCTCTGTCAGTGTCTCTATCTCTCTGTCTGTCTGTGTGTCTCTCATTCTCTGTCTGTCAGTGTCTGTGTTTCTGACAGCGAGGGGAGGGGGAGGAGGGAGGTAGAGGGAGAGAGGGGGGGGAGCAGAGGGAGGGAAGGGGAGGGAAGGGGAAGGGATGGGGGAGAAGGGGGAGGGGGAGAAGGGGGAGGGATGAGGAGAAGGGGGAGGGATGGGGAGAAGGGGGAGGGGGTGAGAAGGGGGGAGGGGGGAGAAGGAGATAAAGGGGAGAAGGGGGAGAAAGGAGATGGGGGGGAAAGGAGATGGGGGGAGAAGGAGATTGGGGGGAAGGAGATTGGGGAGGGGAAGGAGATTGGGGGGGAAGGAGATTGGGGGGGTGGGGGGGAAGGAGATTGGGGGGGGGTGGGGGGGAAGGAGAAGGGGGAGGGAGGCTGAACGGGCCGGGCCCGAGACTTCGGGCAGGGCCCGTCCCCAGCACCAAATTTACAGGTAGGTGGCGTTGGGTCGGGTCGGGGGGGTGGTGGGAGGGAGATCGGTTCGGTTCGGGTCGGGGGGAGGGAGAGAGAGGGAGGTCAGGTCAGGGGGAGGGAGGTCAGGTCGGGTCCGGTCCGGGGGCAAGGGGGGGGGGCGAGCAGGTGTCGGGTCCGGTCCGGGGGCGGGGGGGGGAGCGGGTGTCGGGTCCGGTCCGGGGGCGGGGGGGTTGGGGGAGTGGGTGTCGGGTCCGGTCCGGGGGTGGGGGGGGGGAGGGGAGTGGGTGTCGGGACTGGAGGCGGGGAGGGGGGGGGGGAGCAGGTGTCAGGTCCGGTCTGGGGGCGGGGGGGGGAGGAGGGAGCGGGTGTCGGGTCCGGTCCGGAGGCGGGGAGCGGGAGTCGAGTCGGGTCGGGAGGAAGCAGGAGCTGGCCGTGGGAGGAGCCTTATTCACGCAGCCCCAGTGAGGCCATTCGGCCAGGGCTAGGTGCTGCGTGCTTCGGGCCCCTCCCACACAGTTTCAGGCGCCTGGAGCTACTGCACTTGCGCGCCCACTGTCGCGCGCATGTGCAGAGGTCCCTGCACTGTTTTCAGCGCAGAGACCTGGCTTCGCCCCCTACAGCTCCTGCTGCGCTGCGCCGAGGGCCAGAGGACCTGCAGGGAGGTGGAGAATCTGGAGGGTTTTTTTAGGTGCACTTTGTGGCGCGAAAAACGGGCGTCCAGGTCGGGACTGCGCCGTTCTAGGCGCGGCTTGAAACTTGGGCCCAATGAAACTATCAGATTGTCGTAAAAACCCATCTGGTTCACTGATGTTCTTTGGGGAAGGAAATCTGCCGTCCTTACCCTGTCTGGCCTAAATGTGATTCCAGTCCCACAGCAATGTGGTTGACTCTTAACTGCCCTCTGAAATGGCCTAGAAGCCACTCAATTGTAAAAAACCACTGCGAGACAGAACACAGGTTGAACCTCCCTTATCCGGCTCCCTTGGGACCTGGCCTGTGCCGAATAAGGGATTTTGCTGGATGAGGGGAGGTCAGCGGCCCAAGGTCAGGGAGTGAAGGGGAGTAGGTCGGCGCCCTGGGCAGGCCCGAAGTGTCGGCGGGCCCTCAGCGGGCCGAGTGTTGGAGCGGCCCCAGCGGGCCGAGTGTCGGCGGCCCCAGCGGACCGAGTGTCGGAGCGGCCCCAGCGGGCCGAGTGTCGGCGGCCCCAGCGGACCGAGTGTCGGAGCGGCCCCAGCGGACCGAGTGGCCCCAGCGGGCCGAGTGTCGGCGGCCCCAGCGGGCTGAGTGTCGGTGTGGCCCCAGCGGGCTGAGTGTCAGCGGCCCCAGCGGGCTGAGTGTCGGCGTGGCCCCAGCGGGCTGAGTGTCGGCGTGGCCCCAGCGGGCTGAGTGTCGGCGTGGCCCCAGCGGGCTGAGTGTCGGCGTGGCCCCAGCGGGCTGAGTGTCGGCGGCCCCAGCGGGCTGAGTGTCGGCGTGGCCCCAGCGGGCTGAGTGTCGGCGGCCCCAGCGGGCTGAGTGTCGGCGTGGCCCCAGCGGGCTGAGTGTCGGCGGCCCCAGCGGGCTGAGTGTCGGCGTGGCCCCAGCGGGCTGAGTGTCGGCGGCCCCAGCGGGCTGAGTGTCGGCGGCCCCAGCGGGCTGAGTGTCGGCGTGGCCCCAGCGGGCTGAGTGTCGGCGTGGCCCCAGCGGGCTGAGTGTCGGCGTGGCCCCAGCGGGCTGAGTGTCGGCGTGGCCCCAGCGGGCCGAGTGTCGGAGCGGCCCCAGCGGGCCGAGTGTCGGAGCGGCCCCATCGGGCCAAGTGTCTACGAGCCCCAGCGGGCTGAATGTTGGAGCGGCCCCAGCAGGCTGAGTGTTGCAGTGGGCCCAGCGGGCCGAGTGTCTACGAGCCCCAGCGGGCCGAGTGTCGGAGTGGCCCCAGCGGGCTGAGTGTCGGAGCGGCCTCAGCAAGCCGAGTGTCTACGAGCCCCAGCGGGCCGAGTGTCGGAGTGGCCCCAGCGGGCTGAGTGTCGGAGCGGCCCCAGCGGGCCGAGTGTCCACGAGCCCCAGCGGGCCGAGTGTCGGAGCGGCCTCAGCAGGCCGAGTGTCCACGAGCCCCAGCGGGCCGAGTGTCGGAGTGGCCCCAGCGGGCTGAGTGTCGGAGCGGCCTCAGCAAGCCGAGTGTCGGAGCGGCCTCAGCAGGCCGAGTGTCCACGAGCCCCAGCGGGCCGAGTGTCGGAGCGGCCACAGCGGGCCGAGTGTCCACGAGCCCCAGCGGGCCGAGTGTCGGAGCGGCCCCAACAGGCTGAGTGTTGCAGTGGGCCCAGCGGGCCGAGTGTCGGAGCGGCCCCAGCGGGCTGAGTGTCGGAGCGGCCTCAGCAGGCCGAGTGTCGGAGCGGCCTCAGCAGGCCGAGTGTCCACGAGCCCCAGCGGGCCGAATGTCGGAGCGGCCCCAGCAGGCTGAGTGTTGCAGTGGGCCCAGCGGGCCGAGTGTCGGAGCGGCCTCAGCAGGCCGAGTGTCTACGAGCCCCAGCGGGCCGAGTGTCGGCGGGCCCCAAAGTCGGGATGGAGGTCGACCGCGTTCTGCGCATGTGCTCCCGGCCGCTGGAATCATGCCGGACGAGGGGTGGTACCGGATAAGGGAGGTCCAACCTATAATAAGAATAAAAGCGGATGGACCACCTGCATCGATCTCGGCGCCGGCTTGAGACACGACAGCAGCACACCCAGCCCAGTCAACCCTGCAAAGTCCTCCTCACTAACATCTGGGGACTTGTGCCAAAATTGGGAGAGTTGTCCCACAGACTAGTCAAGCAACAGCCTGACATAGTCCTACTCACAGAATCATACCCTTCAGCCAATGTCCCAAACTCTTCCATCACCATCCCTGGGTATGTCCTGTCCCACCAGCAGGACAGACCCACCCGAGGTGGTGGCACAGTGGTATACAGTCATGAGGGAATGGCCCTGGGAGTCCTCAACATTGTCTCTGGAACCCATGAAGCCTCATGGCTTCAGGTCAAGCATGAGCAAGGAAACCTCCAACTGATTACCACCTACTGCCCTCCCTCAGCTAATGAATCAGTATTCCTCCATGTTGAACACCACTTGGAAGAAGCAATAAGAGAAGCAAGGACACAGAATGTACTCTGGGTGTGAGACTTCAATGTTCATCACCAAGAGTGGCTCGGTAGCATCACTACTGACCGAACAGGTCAAGTCCTGAAGGACATAGCTGCCAGACTGGACCTGCGGCAGGTGGTGAGAGAACCAACATGAGGGAAAAACCTACTTGACCTCGTCCTCACCAATCTACCTGTCATAGATGCATCTTTCTTGTTACTTGCCACTTATCAGCACAAGTCTGAATGTAGTCCAGGTCTTGCTGCATGCGGGCATGGACTGGTTCATTATCTGAGGAGTTGCGAATGAAACTGAACACTGCGCAATCATCAGCGAACATCCCCACTTCTGACATGATGGAGGGAGGGTCATTGATGAAGCAGGTGAAGATGGTTGAGCCTAGGATACTGCCCTGAGGATGTCCTGCAGCAATGTTCTGGGGCTGAGATAATTGACCTCCAACAACCACAACCTTTCTTCCTTTGTGCTAAATATGACTTCACCCAGTGGAACGTTTTCCCCCTGATTCCCATTGCCTTCAATTTTACTAGGGCTCCTTGATGCCACATTCAGTCAAATGCCGCCTTGATGTCAAGGGCAGACACTCTCACCTCACCTCTGCAATTTCATGTTTGGACCGAGGCTGTACTGAGGTCTGGAGCCGAGGGGTCCTGGCGGAACCCAAACTGAGCATCGGTGAGCAGGTTATTGGTGTTGCTTGATAACACTGTTGATGACACCTTCCATCACTTTGCTGGTGATTGAGAGTATACTGATGTGGCAGTAATTGGCCAGATTGGATTTTTCTTGGTTTTTATGGACAGGACATTCCTGGGCAGTTTTCCACATTGTCAGGTAGTTGCCAGTGTTGTAGATGTACTGGAACAGCTTGGCGAGAGGCGCAGGTAGTGCTGGAGCACAAGTCGTCAGCACGATAGCCGGAATGTTGTCGGGGCCTATAGCCTTTGCTGTATCCAGTGCGCTCAGCTATTTCTTGATATCACGTGGAGTGAACCGAATTGGCTGAAGATTGACTTCTGCGATGATGGGGACCTCAGAGGAAGCCGATATGAATCATCCACTCGGCACTTCTAGCAGACGACGGATGCAATTGCTTCAGCCTTGTATTTTGCGCTTGCGTGCTGGGCTTCGCCATCCCTAAGGATGAGAATATTCATGGAGCCTTCTACTCCTCTTAGTTGTTTAATTGTCCACCACCCATTCACGATTGGATGCGGCTGGATTGCAGAGCTTTGATCAGGTCTGTTGATTGTGGGAACGCTTAGCTATGTCTGTAGCATGCTGCTTCTGCTGTTTAACATGCATGTAGTCCTGTGTTGCAGCTTCCCCAGGTTGGCACCTCATTTTTATGTAGGACTGGTGCTGCTCCTGACATGCTCTTCTGCACTACTCAGAAAAGCAGGGTTAGGCCCTTGGTTGATAATGGCAGAATGAGGGATATGCCACGCCATGATGTTACAAATTGTGGTGGAATACAATTCTACTGCTGATGGTTCACAGCGCCTCATGGATGTCCAGTTTTGAGCTGATAGATCTGTTCTGAATCTATCCCATTTAGCACAGTGATAGTGCCACACAACACGATGAAGAGTGTCCTCAGTGTGAAGACAGGACTTCGTCTCCATAATGACTGTGCGGTGATCACTGCTACCTCCCCTTGATATTCAACGTCAATACCATCGCCGAAACCCCCACTATCCTGGGGGTCAACATTGACCAGATACTTAACTGGACCTGCCACATAAATACAAGAGCAGGTCAGAGGCTGGGTATTCTTCAGCGGGTGATTCACCTCCTGAGTCCCCAAAGTCTTTCCACCATCTACAAGGCACAAGTCAAGAGTGTGATGGAATACTCTTCACTTACCGGGATGTGTGCAGCTCCAACAACACTCAAGCAGCTCAACACCATCAAGACCTGAACGACATTCAGGCTTGGACTGATAAGTGGCAAGTAACATTCGCGCCACACAAGTGTTAGGCAATGACTATTTCCAACAAGAAAGAGTCTAACCCCTGCCTATTGACTTACGAATATATGAACATACGAAGAATGACAGACAGGTAAGGACCATCTGATCCATTGAACCTGTCCCACACAATGCGATACCTTGTGTATCACAACGTATACACTCCACCCCACCCGAAACCATGTGATCTCCTGGGGGAGGCAAAAAACAGATAAAATCCCAGGCCAATTTGGGGGAAAAAAATCTGGGAAAATTCTCTCTGACCCATCTAGGCAATCTAACTAGTCCAGGAGATCACTCTGGCCATTAAATTCCCTGCAGTACCTACCTAGTAAGAGTTCATCTCCACCGCAGCCAGAAACAAATCCAGCTTTTGCTTGAAGGAATTCAGTGAGTCTGCATCCACCACATGAAAGGGCAGCTTGTTCCAGAGGTCTACTATTCTCGATGAAAAGAACCAGCTCCTGACATCTAACCTAGATCTAGCCTATTATGCCTCCGGGTCCTGCCTAACCTATTTAATTTAAATAAATGGTCAGCTGGAACACTGTCTATTCCCTTCATTATCTTAAAAACCTCAATCATATCCCCCCTAAGTCTACACTGCTCTAAGGTAAAGAGTCACAACTCTTTTAACCTATCTTGATAAATAAGATGCTTTAGACTTGGAATTAGTCGACTGGTCTTTTTCTGCACCCTCTCCAGAGCCTCAATATCACCCACCATGTGAGGAGACCAAAACTAGACACAGTATTCCAAGTGCAGCCTGACTAAAGTCTTGAACAAGAACAAAACAGTACGCCTTGTCTTATACTCCATTGTCCTATGGATACATCCCAACACCCTATTTGCTCCAGCTATCACTGCACGACATTGCTTGTGTACCTTTAAGGATGTATGCACTAGAATGCCCAAATCTCTTTCTATCTCCACTATCTTTAATGCCTTTCCCTGGAGGGTGTATGAATGTTGAGCATTTGCCCTGCCCACATGCATAACACTACACTTATCTAGGTTATACATCATTTTCCAGTCTTGAACCTCTTCTACAGTTCCAGCACTCGCACAGATCATCGTATCATCTGCAAATTTGCAAGTTGTGCCACCAACCCCTGAATCCAGATCATTAATAAAAATAGTAAAAAACAACGGTCCCAATACTGATCCCTACGGAACACCACTGGTGACCGGTCTCCAAACAGATCTAAATCCATCTATAACTACTCTTTGTTTGCGTCCTGCCAGCCAGTTCTGTATTCAGCTATCTATATTTCCACTAATACCAGAGGCTCCGATCTTATAGAGAAGCTTCTTGTGCGGTACCTTGTCAAAAACTTTTGGGAAATCAATGTCTACTGGGCTTCCCTCGTCCACCAACTTTGCAACTTCTTCAAAAAATACAATTAGATTTGTGAGACATGACCTCTTTTTTTATGGAGCCATGTTGGGTCTCTAATATGTCCCTCCTATCCAAGTATTCATATATTGCATCCCTTATGATTCTTTCAAGCATCTTACCTATTACTGATGTTAAACTGATGGGCCTATAGTTACCCGGGTCTGCCTTGTCACCTTTTTTAAAAATGGGGACTACATTAGCCTCATTCTGATCTGTAGGAACCATTCCAGAGTGCAGTGAGCTATTAGAAATACAGGCCAGGGGCTCGCATAGCCCACGTCCCATCTCCCGGAGGACCTTCGGGTGGATATCACCCGGCCCTGCTGCTCTATCTATTTCTTAATTCTTACTGAAACAATATGCTTATCTATGTTAATGTTACTGATAAAACTAGTATTATTAAATTCTAATATTTGTGCATTATCTTCAAGGGTGAATACTGATGTAAAGTATTCATTTACTATTTCCGCCATACTCAGTGAGTCATTTGTAACCTGTCCTTGAACACCCTTCAGTGGCCCAATACAGTCTTTGATAGTTCTCTGACTCTTCACATAAATAAAAAAGCTCTTCCCATTACTGCCACAGTTGTCTATGATCCTTTGTACCATTAGGTGAAGGAAAAATCAAAATGGCGGAAAGCAAGCGAAGGGAGCGTGGCCGGAGGCTGAGGAACAGAAACACATAAAGTTGGTGAGAGGGGAGCGACCTGTCAAAAGCCCAGCGGGAGATCGAGAGCCAGCGGCAGTTGGTGAGAGGGGAGCGACCTATAAAAGGCCCAGCGGGAGATCGAGAGCCAGCGGCAGTTGGTGAGAGGGGAGCGACCTATAAAAGGCCCAGCGGGAGATCGAGAGCCAGCGGCAGTTGGTGAGAGGGGAGCGACCTATAAAAGGCCCAGCGGGAGATCGAGAGCCAGCGGCAGTTGGTGAGAGGGGAGCGACCTATCAAAAGCCCAGCGGGAGATCGAGAGCCAGCGGCAGTTGGTGAGAGGGGAGCGACCTATAAAAGGCCCAGCGGGAGATCGAGAGCCAGCGGCAGTTGGTGAGAGGGGAGCGACCTATAAAAGGCCCAGCGGGAGATCGAGAGCCAGCGGCAGTTGGTGAGAGGGGAGCGACCTATAAAAGGCCCAGCGGGAGATCGAGAGCCAGCGGCAGTTGGTGAGAGGGGAGCGACCTATCAAAAGCCCAGCGGGAGATCGAGAGCCAGCGGCAGTTGGTGAGAGGGGAGCGGCCTATAAAAGGCTTACCGGTGCAGCTACAGCGGGAGAGAAAGCAAAATAGAAGTAGAAAGTAATCAAAAAGTGACGTCACAGCCAATGTGGTAAGTGATTGGCTGGTGATTGGTGAGTAGCTTTTCCTTTCTTTTTTATATCAGTAAGTGAACTGCAACATTGTTATTGCCAATTTAAGGGTATCTAAGGTTAAGACATGGCAAGAGAGCTCGGCCATGTGATATGCTCCTCCTGTACCATGTGGGAACTCGGGGACACTTCCGGTGTCCCTGGGCGCTACGTGTGTGAGAAGTGTATCCGCTTCGAGCTCTTGACGGTTCGCGTTGCGGAATTGGAGCTGAGGGTGGATTCACTCTGGAGCATCCACGATGCTGAGAATGACGTGAGTATCACGTGTAGTGAGTTGGTCTTACCGCAGGAGAAGGGTCCACAGCCAGATAGGGAATGGAAGACCAGCAGGAAGAGCAGTGCAAGAAAGATAGTGCAGGGGTCCCCTGTGGTCATCCCCCTGCAAAACAGATACACTGCTTTGAGTACTGTTGGGGAGGATGACTCATCAGGGGAGGGCAGCAGCAGCCAAGTTCATGGCACCGTAGGTGGCTCTGCTGCAAAGGAGGGCAGGAAAAAGAGTGGGAGTGCGATAGTGATAGGGGATTCGATGGTGAGGGGAATAGATAGGCGTTTCTGCGGACGCAACCGAGACTCCAGGATGGTATGTTGCCTCCCTGGTGCAAGGGTCAAGGATGTCTCGGAGCGGGTGCAGGACATTCTGAAATGGGAGGGAGAACAGCCAGTTGTCGTGGTGCACATTGGTACCAATGACATAGGTAAAAAAAGGGATGAGGTCCTACGAAAAGAATTTAAGGAGCTAGGAGCTAAATTAAAAAGTAGGACCTCAAAAGTAGTAATCTCGGGATTGCTACCAGTGCCACGTGCTAGTCAGAGTAGGAATCGCAGGATAGCGCAGATGAATACATGGCTTGAGCAGTGGTGCAGCAGGGAGGGATTCAAATTCTTGGGGCATTGGAACCGGTTCTGGGGGAGGTGGGACCAGTACAAACCGGACAGTCTGCACCTGGGCAGATCCGGAACCAATGTCCTAGGGGGAGTGTTTGCTAGTGCTGTTGGGGAGGAGTTAAACTAATATTGCAGGGGGATGGGAACCTATGCAGGGAGACAGAGGGAGACAAAAATGAGGCAAAAGCAAACACAGAAAGGAGATGAGGAAAAGTGGAGGGCAGAGAAACCCAAGGCAAAGAACAAAAAGGGCCACTGTACAGCAAAATTCTAGAAGGACAAAGGGTGTTAAAAAAGCAAGCCTGAAGGCTTTGTGTCTTAATGCAAGGAGTATCCGCAATAAGGTGGATGAATTAACTGTGCAAATAGATGTTAACAAATATGATGTGATTGGGATTACGGAGACGTGGCTCCAGGATGATCAGGGCTGGGAACTCAACATCCAGGGGTATTAAACATTCAGGAAGGATAGAATAAAAGGAAAAGGAGGTGGGGTTGCATTGCTGGTTAAAGAGGAGATTAATGCAATAGTTAGGAAAGACATTAGCTTGGATGATGTGGAATCTATATGGGTAGAGCTGCAGAACACTAAAGGGTAAAAATCGTTAGTGGGAGTTGTGTACAGACCTCCAAACAGTAGTAGTGATGTTGGGGAGGGCATCAAACAGGAAATTAGGAGTGCATGCAATAAAGGTGCAGCAGTTATAATGGGTGACTTTAATATGCACATAGATTGGGCTAGCCAAACTGGAAGCAATACGGTGGAGGAGGATTTCCTGGAATGCATAAGGGATGGTTTTCTAGACCAATATGTCGAGGAACAACTAGGGGGGAGGCCATCTTAGACTGGGTGTTGTGTAATGAGAGAGGATTAATTAGCAATCTCATTGTGCGAGGCCCCTTGGGGAAGAGTGACCATAATATGGTGGAATTCTGCATTAGGATGGAGAATGAAACAGTTAATTCAGAGACCATGGTCCAGAACTTAAAGAAGGGTAACTTTGAAGGTATGAGGCATGAATTGGCTAAGATAGATTGGCTAATGATACTTAAGGGGTTGACTGTGGATGGGCAATGGCAGACATTTAGAGACCGCATGGATGAATTACAACAAATGTACATTCCTGTCTGGCGTAAAAATAAAAAAGGGAAGGTGGCTCAACCGTGGCTATCTAGGGAAATCAGGGATAGTATTAAAGCCAAGGAAATGGCATACAAATTGGCCAGAAATAGCAGCGAACCTGGGGACTGGGAGAAATTTAGAACTCAGCAGAGGAGGACAAAGGGTTTGATTAGGGCAGGGAAAATGGAGTACGAGAAGAAGCTTGCAGGGAACATTAAGGCGGATTGCAAAAGTTTCTATAGGTATGTAAAGAGAAAAAGGTTAGTAAAGACAAACGTAGGTCCCCTGCAGTCAGAATCAGGGGAAGTCATAACGGGGAACAAAGAAATGGCAGACCAATTGAACAAGTACTTAGGTTCAGTATTCACTAAGGAGGACACAAACAACCTTCCGGATATAAAAGTGGTCAGAGGGTCTATTAAGGAGGAGGAACTGAGGGAAATCTTTATTAGTCGGGAAATTGTGTTGGGGAAATTGATGGGATTGAAGGCCGATAAATCCCCAGGGCCTGATGGACTGCATCCCAGAGTACTTAAGGAGGTGGCCTTGGAAATAACGGATGCATTGACAGTCATTTTCCAACATTCTATTGACTCTGGATCAGTTCCTATCGAGTGGAGGGTAGCCAATGTAAGCCCACTTTTTAAAAAAGGAGGGAGAGAGAAAACAGGGAATTATAGACCGGTCAGCCTGACCTCAGTAGTGGGTAAAATGATGGAATCAATTATTAAGGATGTCATAGCAGCGCATTTGGAAAATGGTGACATGATAGGTCCAAGTCAGCATGGATTTGTGAAAGGGAGATCATGCTTGACAAATCTTCTGGAATTTTTTGAGGATGTTTCCAATAAAGTGGAAAAGGAGTACCAGTTGATGTGGTATATTTGGACTTTCAGAAGGCTTTCGACAAGGTCCCACACAGGAGATTAATGTGCAAAGTTAAAGCACAATGGATTGGGGGTAGTGTGCTGACGTGGATTGAGAACTGGTTGTCAGACAGGAAGCAAAGAGTAGGAGTAAATGGGTACTTTTCAGAATGGCAGGCAGTGACTAGTGGGGTACCGCAGGGTTCTGTGCTGGGGCCCCAGCTGTTTACATTGTACATTAATGATTTAGACGAGGGGATTAAATGTAGTATCTCCAAATTTGCAGATGACACTAAGTTGGGTGGCAGTGTGAGCTGCGAGGAGGATGCTATGAGGCTACAGAATGACTTGGATAGGTTAGGTGAGTGGGCAAATGCGTGGCAGATGAAGTATAATGTGGATAAATGTGAGGTTATCCACTTTGGTGGTAAAAACAGAGAGACAGACTATTATCTGAATGGTGACAGATTAGGAAAAGGGAAGGTGCAACGAGACCTGGGTGTCATGGTACATCAGTCATTGAAGGTTGGCATGCAGGTACAGCAGGCGGTTAAGAAAGCAAATGGCATGTTGGCCTTCATAGCGAGGGGATTTGAGTACAGGGGCAGGGAGGTGTTGCTACAGTTGTACAGGGCCTTGGTGAGGCCACACCTGGAGTATTGTGTACAGTTTTGGTCTCCTAACTTGAGGAAGGACATTCTTGCTATTGAGGGAGTGCAGCGAAGATTCACCAGACTGATTCCCGGGATGGTGGGACTGACCTATCAAGAAAGACTGGATCAACTGGGCTTGTATTCACTGGAGTTCAGAAGAGTGAGAGGGGACCTCATAGAAACGTTTAAAATTCTGACGGGTTTGGACAGGTTGGATGCAGGAAGAATGTTCCCAATGTTGGGAAAGTCCAGAACCAGGGGTCACAGTCTAAGGATAAGGGGTAAGCCATTTAGGACCGAGATAAGGAGAAACTTCTTCACCCAGAGAGTGGTGAACCTGTGGAATTCTCTACCACAGGAAGTAGTTGAGGCCAATTCACTAAATATATTCAAAAGGGAGTTAGATGAAGTCCTTACTACTCGGGGGATCAAGGGGTATGGCGTGAAAGCAGGAAGTGGGTACTGAAGTTTCATGTTCAGCCATGAACTCATTGAATGGCGGTGCAGGCTAGAAGGGCTGAATGGCCTGCTCCTGCACCTATTTTCTATGTTTCTATGTTTCTATTATCCTTTTTGCTGATCTAAAAGCAGCCTCAGCTTTCTGCCGTGTATGCATGTTAATGTATGTACTGTAACACTAGACCACTGAATGTACCTTCACCCTGTATACACCATATCTGTACCACCAGAGGGTGCTGCTGCTGGAGACCTAAGGATCACCTATACACTGCAGGTAACCAAGTATAAAAGGGAGCTCACCTCTTGGTGTCCTCACTCTAGGAGCTGCAATAAAGTACTAAGTTCGCTACAGTTCAAGTACTATACCCTTACCTCGTGGAGTCATTATTAGAGTGCTTACATATACTACACTTTCTTTAATTGTTCTTTGTATTCAATCTATTTATTTGAGTGTTACATTTCTTTAATTTATAGAAACTTTTCTGTTTACATCTTATTTGTCTTTGTACATACCAAGTCAGCCACCTTGGCTTTTTCCTACCATATTGCTGCTTTTGATTTTGGGTATATGTTTGTTTTCCACATTTTTAATCTTATTCTTAAAAACTTTCCATTTATATTCAACATCGGTCACATTATCACCGAGGAGGTTTAGCCAATTTACCTGTTCCAAATCATTTGCCATTTTGGAGAAGTTTGCTCTTTTGAAATCCGGTATAAGGTGCACGTTCTCAGTACTTTTATTTTAACTAGCCGATTGGAAATGTATAATGTTGTGATCCCTGTTGCCCAGATGTTCCCCCACATGGATGCCTGATACGAGGTCAGGTTCACTACTAAACACCAAATCCAATAGATGATTTTCCCTAGTTACATAATTAACATGTTGAGTCAGGAAGCAGTCTTGTATTTTCAATAAATGTTTCAGCTGCACTTCCCACCACTACAGCAGGTAAAACATCGTGCCACTGAATGCCAGGAAAATTAAAATCCTCCACCAAACAAAGGTGGCATTTTATATTAAAAGCATCAGTGATCTGGTTCCATAATAACTCATCACGTTCAAATGTCTGACCTGGGGGCCTATAGGAGTTACCGATAATTAATCCCTGCCCATGAGCTTGGTCCACTTGAACCCAGATAGCTTCAGCTGAGCCTGATGAGGCAATATCAAGTCTCTCTCTAGCTATTAGATTCTCACTGATAAAAATAGCACCCCCACCTCCCCTATCCTTTCTGAAACTCTTGTAGCCCTTTCGGTGAATTTCTGTGCCATCATTGTCATCTAGCCATGTCTCAGAAATACAATATGGGGCCGAAATTCAGTCTCCCAAAAAGGTCTCTTACCGCCAGAAAACGACAGCCAAGCAGGGGACTCCAGGGGCTGCCGATTTCCGGGCAAATGGCCGCTGCTAGCGAAACTCACAGTGGATTTTCCGGCTGTTCCCACTTCTGCCCCGCTGCTGCTGACCGGTCCTAAGTGAGCCATCAAAGGGCACACCACCAATCTCCCGCACCTCCAGCCAAATTCAGCTTCAAAAATCAACCATCCGCCGAGCGGTGCCCCTGACAGCTTTTTCTGTTCGCGCATCTTGTTGTCTGTGTGTAGGACTGGGCTGCGCGGCGGCCATTAAAGGCGAGGGCCCACTGCCGCGGCCGCCATATTATTTTTTTTGCCGGCCGACTTCCAGATTGGCCAGCCAAGTATGCCCCCGGGTTCGGCCAGACCCCTTCTTGGGTGCCTGGTGGCCCAGTGGACCTAACTAAAATGTTCGCAGTGTTCGCAGCGGCTCTCCCCTTTAATTGAAGGGGAGAGACGTGGTGACGCACATGCATCATGACGTCATCATCGCTCTGCTGATGAATGACAGTGGCGGTGACTCCGTCCCGCCTCCATTTCCACCCCTCTTGTTGGCAATCTGCTGCTTACCGCCCCACTTCTGGTCTGCTTCAAAAAAAACGACAAAGACTTGAATTTCATGAAAAAGGCACGATCATCCGACCCGGCAGAGAAAATACTAGGATTAGTAGGTGTGACCCGTTTCGGGCGGGGGTGAAATTTGGCTCCAATATGTCTAAATTCTCCAACATAGCATAGGATTGCAATTCTAACAATTTGCTTCTAACACGCCTTGCATTTACAAAAAAGCAATTTAAAGGTCTCCCATCTAATTTCTTAAAGTTATTCTTATTTGCTTCCTACCTGGTACATCTTCCTGCTCAGCATCTATGTAGTTACCACGTGCAGTAAGCCTTACATTGAACTTATCTACACTATCCCCGTTCTGAATTAGTTTAAATGCTTTCTGAAAGCATGCTCAACACCCTCTGCCAGCCTTTTGCTTCCACGAAGTTAAGATGGAGGCCGTCCCTCCTAAACAACTTAGCTTGTCCAGTGAACACCTCCCAATTATCGATGAAGTGAAGCTTCATTTTGCAGAGGTCCCGAAGCCAGATATTGAATCCCACATTTCAGCTGTTCCTCTTCATCAATCTGGACATGACTGGTAATAGCCCGGAGACTACTACCCTTGCACTCCTTTGCTGAAGGGCATCAATGAAGCTTTTGTAAGAATCCTGCAAAACAAATGATCTTCTATCCATAATATCATTAGTTCCAATATGTAAACCTACTTCAGTATCTTGACACTCACCTTTCATCAGTTTATCCACACGATCCCGGAGATCAGCTACCTTGGCCCCTTCAACGGCATTACCATCGCCAACTCCCCCACCATCAACATCTTGGGGGCAATCTTTGGCCAGAAACTTAACTAGACCAGCCACATAAATACTTGGACAACAGGTCAGAGGCTGGGTATTTTGTAGTGGGTGTCTCACCTCCTGACTCCCCAAAGCCTTTCCACTATCTACAAAGCACTGCTGGAATACACTCCACTTGTTGAGTGCAGCTTCAACAGCACTCAAAAAGCTCGATACTATCAAGGACATAGCAGCCTGGTTGATTGGCACCCCATCCTCCACATTAAACATTCACTCCATCCACCATCAGCACAACGTGGCTGCAGTGTTACCATCTACAAGATGCACTGTAGCAACTCGCCAAGGCTTCTTCGGCAGCACCTCCCAAACCCGCGATCTCTACCTCCTAGAAGGACAAGGGCAGCAGGCGCATGGGAACACCATCACCTCCAAGTTCTCCTCCAAGTCACACATCATCCTGAATTGGAAATATATTGCCATTCCTTTATCGTCGCTGGGTCAAAATCCTGGAACTTCCTCCCTAGCAGCACTGTGGTAGAGACTACAGCAGTTCACGAGGGCGGCTCACCACCACCTTCTCAAGGGCAATTACAGATGGGCAAGAAATGTTGGCCTTGCCAACAATGCCCTCATCCCAGAAACAAATGAAATAAATCTTTTTTAAAAAGTCCTAGCTTATATCTGATATGTCTTGAATAAAGAGTCAGACTAGATACTGCAAGCTCAAAGTAAGGTGTGACCGTAGTCCTTTATTACAGATCTCAGAGTGCCTTTCCAGCCTGTGAGGCCTCCTTATATACAGGTGCTCACAAGGGATTGTGGGATCCCTTGGGACTCCAGGGGATAAGCCCTCTGGTAGTTAGACATGGTATTTACAGGTTTACATACATAGCAACACTCCCCCCTCCCCCACCCCCCCCAAAGTCAATAGTGTAACTATTTACAATATGAGTCGATCTGGGGTCTTCCTTTCCCTGGTTGATCGTCTCAGTGCAAATGCTGGTTTTGGTGAGTCATTTGTTGGGCCCTCACTGGGCTGCTGTGCAGCTGGCCTTGCTGGATTGCTGGGGGTGGTGAGTCCTGCTGGGCTGCTGTGGTTGATGGGTTCTGCTTTGTGGTCAACTGCTGGGTCGGTTGCCACTTGCGTGTGTGTTGCAGGGTCGAAAAAGGTAGAGTCTATTGTGGGTTGTTCTGGATAGTCCGTAAAACTGAGTTTGGTTTGGGTCAAGTGTTTCCTGCAGGTGAGTCCATTTGAGAATTTGACCACAAACACCCTACTCCCCTCTTTGGCCAAAACAGTGCCAGGAAGCCACTTGGGACCTTGTTCATAGTTCAACACAAATACATTTATCTCAATTTCGCGTCACACATTTGCGCGATCATGATATGTATTCCGTTGAAGCCGCCTGCACTCTACCTGTTCGTGTAGATCAGGGTGGACTAACGAGAGCCTTGTTTTAAATGCCCTTCTCATGAGCAGTTCAGCGGGAGGAACCGCAGTGAGCGAGTGGGGTCTTGTGCGGTAACTAAGCAGGACTCGGGATAAGTGAGTCTGCAGTGAGCCTTCAGTTACCCTTTTCAAGCTCTGCTTGATAGTTTGAACTGCTTGTTCTGCCTGACCATTGGACACTGGTTTAAACGGGGCAGATGTGACATGTTTGATCCCATTGCAGGTCCTAAACTCCTTGAACTTGGCACTGGTAAAGCATGGCCCATTGTCACTTACAAGGGCATCAGGCAGGCCGTGCGTGGCAAACATGACCCGTAGGCTTTCAATGGTGGCAGCGGACGTGCTTGCCGACATCTACAACCATTAAGAACATTTTTCCCAGGAATGGGCCTGCATAGCCGACACGGACTCTGGACCATGGTTTGGAGCGCCAGGACCATAAACCTAGTGGCGCCTCCCTGGGTGCATTGCTTAATTGTGAACATGTATTACATTTGTGCACGCAGACTCCAAGTCTGCATCCACACGTGGGATCTGGCTATCGCTTTCATCATTACGATGCCTGGGTGGGTGCCGTGGAGATCACTAATGAAGGTGTCCCTGCCCTTTTTTGGCACCAAAGGAGGCAGTCTGCCTGTATAGACATTTCATCTTTGCGCCACTGATACGGCTTTATTTCTTCCTACATCTCTAACGGGACACTAGACCAACTCCCGTGGAGCACAAAGTGTTTTACTAAGGACAGTAAGGGGTCCTGGCTTGTCCAGGTTCTAATCTGTCGGGCAGTAACAGGTGATTGCTCACTCTCGAAAGCTTTCAATACCATAACTAAATCTGCTGGCTGTGCCATCTCCACCCCTGTGTTGGGCAATGGCAGCCTACGAAGAGCATCGGCACAGTTTTCTGTGCCTGGCCTGTAGCGGATGGCGTAGTTGTATGCGGACAATGTGAGCGCCCATCTCTGGATGCGGGCCGATGCATTCGAATGTATCCCTTGCTTTCAGAAAAAAGGGATATAAGTGGCTTATGGTCGGTTTCCAATTTAAATTTGAGCCCGAACAAATATTGAAGCATTCTCTTTACCCCGTAAACACACACTAACGTTTCTTTTCCGATCATACTGCAGGCCCTCTCAGTCTTAGACAGGCTTCTGGATGCATAAGCAACCAGTTGCAATTTCCCAAATTCATTAGCTTGTTGCAATAGACACCCGACCCCGTACAACGACGCATCACATGCTAGTACCAAACGCTACATGGATTGTACAACACAAGCAATTTGTTTGAACATAACAGCTTCCTAGCTTTCCCAAAAGCATTTTCTTGGCTTTTATCCCATATCCATTCATCTCCTTTACGCAGTAAAGAGTGCAAGGGTTCTAACAATGTGCTAAGACCCGGTAAGTAGTTACCAAAATAGTTCAGGAGTCCCAGAAATGACTGAACTCCATCACATTCTCGGTGCGTTCTTGATTGCCTCCGTCTTCGAATCGGTGGGCTTGATGCCGTCTGCCGTGATTCTTCTCCTTAGGAACTCCACTTCAGGCGCCAGGAAAATGCACTTCGAGCATTTTAGCCTGAACCCCACACGATTAAGCCAACTAATAACCTCCTCCAGGTTCTGCAGGTGCTCGACGGTGTCCCGACCTGCAACCAAGATGTCATCCTGGAAGACCACAGTGCATGGGACCGACTTCAGTAAGCTTTCCACGTTCCTCTGGAATATCACCGCGGCCGATCGAATCCCAAATGGGCATCTGTTGTAAATGAAGAGACCTTTGTGCGTGTTGATGCAGATGAGGTCTTTCGATGATTCCTCCAGCTCCTGCGTCATGTAGGCTGAGGTCAATTCCAGCTTCGTGAACGTTTTCCCTCCTGCCAGCGTCGCAAATAGGTCATCTGTCTTTGGTAGTGGGTATTGATCCTGCAGTGAGAAACAATTGTTAGTTACTTTGCAATCACCACAGATTCTGATGGTGTCGTCTCCCTTGAATACTGGAACAATTGGACTGGCCCACTCATTGAATTCGATTGGCGAAATGATGCCCTCTCGGTGCAGCCTGTCCAGCTCGATCTCCACCCTCTCTCTCATCATGTAAGGTACCGCTCTTGCCTTGTGATGGATAGGTCGTGCCTCCGGAATCAAATAGATCTGCACTTTTGCTCCTTGTAACTTTCCGATGCCTGGTTCAAACAGCGAGGGGAACTTGTTTAGGACTTGGGCACATGAGGTGTCGTCGACGGACGAAAGCGCTTGGACGTCGCCCCAGTTCCAGCGTATCTTTCCCAGCCAGCTCCTGCCGAACAGCGTGGGGCCATCGCTCGGTACCATCCAGAGTGGTAACTTGTGCACCGCTCCATCGTAGGAGACCTTTATGGTAGCACTGCCGATTACAGGAATCAGTTCCTTAGTGTACGTTCTCAATTTAGTGCGAATGGAAGTCATGACTGACCTTGAGGCCTTGCTGCACCACAATTTATCGAAAGTCTTTTTGCTCATTATGGACTGGGTTGCGCCCGTGTCGAGCTCCATGGACACCGGGAGTCCATTTAATTCAACCTTCAGCATTATCGGGGGACACTTTGTGGTAAATGTGTGCACCACATATACCTCTGCCTCCTCAGTCTGAGGCTCTGGTTCATCGTGATTCACTGTGGAGCTGTCCTCCTCTGCAACATGGTGGTTTGCAGGATTAGCAGGGTTTGCAGCTCGCCTGCACATGCGTTGAAGGTGTCCCATTTTTCCATAGCCCTTGCAAAAGTATCCTTTGAAGCGGCATGAATGGAAATGATGATCACCCCCGCTGCGCCAACAAGGCGTTAATGGCGTTGTATTCACCACCCTTGATGGTAGACTCTGAATCATCTGCGGACGTGCAGCTGCAGGCAAGTAAGTCCTGCTCTGTACCTTTTGATTCAAAAACAACGTTACTTTGTTCACAGTTCTTGCAGCAGCACTAGTGTGCTGAGAAGTTTGTTTGGTATTGTCACTGGTGGCAATAAATGCCTGGGCTATCGCTATGGCTTTGCTCAAGGTTGGGGTCTCTACAGTCAAAAGTTTGCGAAGTATTACTTCATGGCCAATGCCAAGTACAAAGAAGTCCCTGAGCATGTGCTCCAAGTGTCCTTCAAATTCGCAATGTCCTGCAAGGCGCCTTAGCTCGGCGACGCAGCTCGCCACTTCCTGGCCTTCAAACCTCTTGTATGTGTAGAATCGATACCTCACCATCAGAACGCTTTCCTTCTGGTTTAGATACTCCCGGACCAGTGTGCACAACTCATCGTATGACTTGTCTGTGGGTTTCGCTGGAACGAGCAGATTTTTCATGAGACCATATGTTGGTGCCTCACAAACGGTGAGGAGGGTCACCCTTCGTTTGGCAGCATTCGCTTCTCCTTCCAGCTCGTTGGCCACAAAATATTGGTCGAGTCACTCCACGAAGGTTTCCCAATCATCTCTCTCCGAAAATTTCTCCAGGATATCCACGGTTCTCTGCATTGTTGTGGTGGGGTTGGTCATCTGTATCTCGTCGCCAGTTGTTATGTCTTGAATAAAGACTCAGACTAGATACTGCAAGCTCAAAGTAAGGTGTGACCGTAGTCCTTTATTACAGATCTCAGAGTGCCTCTCCAGCCTGTGAGGCCTCCTTATATACAGGTGCTCCCAAGGGATTGTGGGATCCCTTGGGACTCCAAGGGATAAGCCCTCTGGTGGTTAGACATGGTATTTACAGGTTTACATACATAACAATATCATGTGGGTTTTTTTTTTACTTTAAGTTTAAAATATGTAACTAATCTGCTTTCTTCAGCCACCTTGCTCAGTGTCCAAAGGTCCTTTGATGGGCTAAAAATTGCTCCAACGGGCAATTTTTCAAGCAGTTAAATGGCACATATGTAACGACAAACAGGGAGGTTCACTGACAGATGATCCTGCTCACTTGTAACTCACAGAGCCTTGATTGCGTTGATATGTATAAAGTCTACAATAGGACGATTGCTTCATCTTTGGCGCGTTGCACTTTTCAATTTACAAGTAATCCTTTTTGGGACTGTTGGTGAGTGTGAAATAGCCCCCTATTTTTACCTGTCAAAGATTGACCTGCTTTCAGTTGTCCGGGGGGAAAAATTGCTTTAGGAGCATGTTTTGAAAGACCAATATTTTGGGGAAAACGCTGCTGCCTCCAAAATAGACTGTGGGAGACAGGACGAAGAACAAAACAAGAAAAGTTGCTTTTTTCAGAGCAAAAAAGAAATAGAATGGATAAATTAAGTTAGATTAAGTAGGTGAGAAAAAATCAAATTAAATTAAACTGATCAAAATAAGAAAAAGACAACAAAATGTGCAAAATAAACTTTTGAAAATGTTTCTTGAAATTGTGTTCAAGGTGTTTATTTTTAGTGGTTAGCATTTACTATGGTAATAAAGCATTTTTGGGGAGAAATCCAGATGGGACGCTAACTTTTAAAATTTTGAAAATTTAGCGGTAGGCACAAAGCATTCTGAACTTCTAAGGGCTTTAGCATCCCAGGAAGGAAGAGGGGCAGTAAATCAAGTGCTAATGACCTCAGTGGGGTGCCACAGGGCGCTACCACCAGAGCACTACCAAATTTCAGGTGACATGAATTCAGCAATCATCCTTCAATCTTTACACTGGCTCATTCCAGCTCTTAAAGGGAAGGTTCTATCAAGCTGCAGCTAGTCATTTTCACCATTCCTGCAACTGAAGTCGACTTGAGACCAACTGACAGACCTCATGGCTGTGGCTGCTCCCAATCCAAATCAAAGGGAGAGAGCTTGTCGGTTTAATGACACCGCATTGGAAGCATTGGTGGGGGCAGTGGAACAAAGGAGGGAAGTGCTGTTCCCGGCAAGTGGAAGGAGGCCATTGGTTTACGTCTTTAGAGCAATATGGAGGGATGTGGCACAGGAGGTCTTGGCCAGTAGTGTCATGCAACGCAGCCTGACACAGTGCCGTAAAAGATTCAATGACCTCAGTTCGATGGTCAGGGTGAGTGCATGCTTTAACAGGTACTACGGGCCCAAGTTTCCACATGATAAAAAACAGGCGCCCCTCCGAGCTGGGCGCCCGTTTTTCGCGCCTAAAACAGCGCCGGAAAAAAAACGAGCGATTCTGGAGCGCTTTGCAGCTCCTTGTCTGCCTGGCGCGGTGCCCAGGGGGGCGGAGCCTACACTCACGCCGATTTTGTAAGTGGGGGGGCGGGTACTATTTAAATTAGTTTTTTTCCTGCCGGCAACACTGCACGTGCGCGTTGGAGCGTTCGCGCATGCTCAGTGTGAAAAAACATTGGCACTCGGCCATTTTTGTAGTTCTTTGTAGCTGTTTAGTTTTTGAACATTTTTTAATAAAAGTACATTGCCATCAGCACTGAGGCTTCTTGTAGCAGTGAGAAGGGTGCAGGACGCCTCAGAAAGTTGAGGCAGCCGTTTCCGGACGACCTCCCCCTTTTGCCGTCGGGAAATAGCTCCTCAATTTCTGAGGCTTCCTGCAGCCTTCTCTCTTTCCCGCCAGCCGTCTGGAACGGCTCCATTCCCTTCCCCCCCCCGCGTTCGGTCAGCTCCCTCCCTCCCCGCCCCCCTCCGCGTTTGGTAGGCTCCCTCCCTCCCGCGTTCGGTCGGCTCCCTCCCTCCCACCCGCGTTCGGTCGGCTCCCTTCCCTCCCCCCCCCTGCTTTCGGTCGGCTCCCTTCCCTCCCCCCCCCTGCTTTCGGTCGGCTCCCTTTCCTCCCCCCGCCCCCCCCCGCGTTCGTTGGCTCCCTTCCCCCCCCCCCCCGCGTTCGTCGGCTCCCTTCCATCCCCTCCCCCTCCCCCGCGTTCGTCGGCTCCCTTCCATCCCCTCCCCCCCTCCCCGCGTTCGTCGGCTCCCTTCCATCCCCTCCCCCCCCGCCCGCGTTCGGTCGGCTCCCTCGTTTTGTGAGGCTTGCTGCAGCATTCTCCCTGGCTGAAGCACTTTCACACAGGTAGGAAGATGGTTTATTTAATCTTTTCTTTGCTTATAAATGTTTATTCAGGTTGGATTTATTTGTATAATATTTGTAGAAGTATAAATAAGGATTGATTGTAGAATTTAATGAGTTCCCTCCCCCCCCCCCCCCCTCCCCCCACCTCGTTCTGGACGCCTGATTTGTAACCTGGGCCTGATTTTTTAATGTGTAGAACAGGTTTTTTCAGTTCTACAAAAATCTTCACTTGCTCCATTCTACTTTAGTTTGGAGTACATTTTCACTGTGGAAACTTTCAAATCAGGCGTCAGTGGCCGGACACACCCCCTTTTGAAGAAAATATTCTGTTCCAAAGTAGAACTGTTCTACCTGACTAGAACTGCAGAAAAAAAAATGTGGAGAATTGCGAATTCTAAGATAGTCCGTTCTCCACCAGTTGCTCCTAAAAATCAGGCTCAAATCATGTGGAAACTTGGGCCCTACATACCAGCAACTGTCTGAGCACGCTGTGCAAAGCATCACTCACCCACCAAACATCTGCAACTACTCAAACTCACAATCTCATCTCACGCCTTGCTTCCATTCACAGCTATTCCATGACTGCAGGCATATCTCCCAGATACATAGCTGGACTCTGTCTCACACACATTCCTTTCTTTTGCAGGCCAAGGTGGCACACAATCGCAGGGAGCAGCAGAAGACAGGCAGGGGTGAACCTCAGCTCCAGCAGCTCTCCGATCTCGAGGAGCGAACGCTGTGGCTCACTGGGCAGCAGGTGGTGGGTGGCGTAGCCATTGGCAACAGCGACCCTGCTGGGGACAACCAAGGTACCTTCAAAACCTCTTTTCTTATCCCACTCCCCCCCCTCACACCAGTAGGCTTTATCACTTTCCAGCTCCTGATACTGTCTGCATCCCTGCTTCATTCCTGACCCCCCCCCTCCGCCCTCACCTTAACGCAAGTCTTGTGCCTTTATGCTTTCAGGTAATCAGCTAGCAAATGGCCAGCTTGTCCCTGAGCCCCCCATTGAGAGTGATGAAGAAGAGGAGGACCCAAGCACCGTGTCACTACATCTCTCACGCAAAGGCACTGGTATGGAATGAGAAATTGATGTAATGGTGGGGACATACAGACCAACCGGCAATTGGTGTGGAATTCTTTGGAACCGAAGTCTGATGAGGCGTTCACGGACCGTCCTTGCAGGAGGCTGATTGAGTGCCTACCTCCTCCATCACTGCTGCTGCTGCTCCTGTTCCTCCTCCTCCTCTGCCTCCACTTCCGCCTCCTGCTCCTCCTTGTTCTTGTCCTGCTCTTCCTCCTCCTGAGGTGGTGGAACTATGTCTGGTGGCAATGGCTGTGCCCTCATGATGGCCAAGTTGTGCAGCATGCAGCAGATGGATGAAAAGGGACACCCACTCAGCCAAGTACTGGAGGACTCCTCCCGAGCGGTCACGGCAACGGAACCATCGCTTGAGCACTCTGATGTTCCTGATGGCACATGGCTCTCATTATATGAGTGCTGTGCAGGACTGTTGGGGTTGCAGAGGGTAGTCATAAGCCAGGTGAAGAGCGGATAGCCCTTGTCTCCGAGCAGACAGCTGCAAGCTTGATGTGGTGGCTGGAAGAGAGTTGACACAACGATCTGGCACACAATGAATGCATCTGGCTGCTACCAGGATAGCGGGCAATGATGGTGAGAATTCTGCGCGTGTGGTCACACACCAACTGCACATTAAGTGAGTGGTCGCCTTTACGATGACGGAATAACTCGGGATTGTTACACGGTGCCCGCAAAACGACGTGGGTGCAGCCAATAGTGCCTTGCACCATGGGGAAGCCCACTATCCTGGCAAAGCCACATGCACGCTCATGCTGCTTCTGTCTGTAGAGAATATCTGTAACCTCGCGGATACAGCAATGGACGGCAAACTGGGAGATGTTGGAGATGTCTCCTGTTGCACACTGTAAGGATCCACTGGTGTAGAAATTGAGTGCGTTGGTGACCTTGACTGCCACTGAGAGAGCTGTCTTCACCCTGGTCTGAGGCTCGAGGTCTGGTTGCAGGAGGTGGCAGAGCTCTGTGACCACATCATTGCTGAAGTGCAGCCTTAGAACATACTGTTCCTCAGTAAAATTGATGTTGGAGAACTGCTGCCGGAATTCCCTCAACAAGAGGGAAAAGCTTCTTGTGGGGAGCCCTGTTGGGCCTCCTTCCTCTGGCCACATTTTGCTGTCTTTCTCTGTGCCTCAGTTGCCTCCAACGGTGAAGTCTAGTGTCAGCACAGTCCTCATGAAACTACATCAATTTTGGAGTTTCAAATCTGCCCTCAATGAAAGTCATTAATCTTTCAGAGCCAGAACAATCCTTCAACTGCAAATTGCTCAAATCGGTTGAAACGCCTGACTGCCTATTTGAAACTAAGAAGGAAACATTATTGGCTGACTAAAACTTCACCAGATGCTGGCGCCTTTAAATAGCGCTCCTCCAGCTGAAATCCAACTGAAACCCAACAGCTGAAGCTATCATTGTCAATGGCAGGTGGTAAAACAGGGGGCGAGGGTCAATTTTTGTTCCGGGGCACTACCGGCGCGTTGCACACGGTGATAACATCAGCATCGCTGGGCGCAGCAGAGTGGAGCACTATGTGTTACCTCTGGCACAAAAACCCCACCAAATTTAACGGGAGGCACTGTCCTCACTATGCCTGATCGCAAACTCATTTGTGCCCCGAACAGGAGGTGGAAAGTAGTCCAACTTCTCCCCCTTCATATTCGAGTAAAGTTGCTCTTTCAGCACCTGAGAGCTGATAACTTTGTATAAAAAGTTACTGCCTGCTCCTGTCAATCTGCTGCCAACCTTTTTTTTTAAGAAGTTGTTGTGACACGATGCTGTCCTTTTCCAAATCATAAAAGAGAGGAAAAATGCAATAAATTAAAGAAACATCTGTTTTGTCTTAAAACGATTGATTTTGTCTGGTAAAAAGGAAATGCCTTTGCGGAGGTTTTGAATTTCAATGAGCAGACTTTTTGTGGTAATTGAACAAAGGAACATGGTAAATTATCTACATAAAAGCTAACTGTGTCACTGTTTTTGAATTAACTGGCAATCTATATGTGGGAAACATTTTATACATTGGTATGTGCTGATGCTAACCAAGCACGTGAGGTAAAACTGGTCATAATGTATTCCAACATAAATAAGAACACATAATAAATTTAGAGTGAGAGCATGTCACTTCACCCATCAAACCTGCTCTACCTAGAATCTACGTAAAATATACCATGGACTTCTCTCCCACACCACCACTTTTATATAACACTAAGCTCTTTCTCTATCCTCTCGGGGGGAAATAAATCAGGCAATGCATCTCTTTAACCCTCAATCTCCCTTCCGAACAGGTAATGATCAACCCCACCAAATCAACTGGGAGGATGTTTGACTATCTAGTGGGAAATACGTTTGTTCTTATCTCTAATCTGGTTTGAGACTTGTGAATGTGTAATTAGCATCCAAAAGAAATGCATGTAACTCAGTCCCTTTGTTTTTCCAACAGGGCCCAGAAATTTCAAGATTTATTAACAGCTCCCAGAATTCCACATGTTGAATTATTCAGAGCCAATGAAGTCACTAGTTGTGAAATTCTGCTTTTGGTCTAAGGAGTGATGGTCATCAGTGCAATAGAGCTCCCCCTAGTAGACTACTGCTCCACCTAGTGGACTACTGCGGTAATGCAACTGCTAATGTAAATAATACAGGAACATGTGGCAAGGTCACATGATAACAGTTTTCAGTTAAGAGCCATCTTGTAGAGTGTGTTTCTCTGTGATGTCATAAGAATATATCACATTGGCGATTAGGATAGGATTTCTGGATTCCCTAGCTGACATTCTTCTTGGTGGATGTTCCTGCCAAACAACAGAGAGATTTTGAGAGGTTCTTTGTTTTGCAAAACAGGTAAAAATCCAAAGTTAATTTCACGCACACTTGGCCGAACTGTCGACATTGCCAGAGTCTAGATGGCCACGCCTATAGAAATAATAGGGCACTTGGGTGAGTTCCATCATGACCGAGAGACCTGCGCAGCATATGTGGAGCGGCTAGAAGTGTTTTTCACCACAAATAGTATTGTCGAAGTCCCTGATGATGAAAGTTATCGTTTTGGAATACGAGATCAATTTATTGACAAGGTATCAGTGAGTACATTGTAGCTTTAAAAAAGCTATTCATTCTCTGTCATTTCAGAAACTTTCAGGACCGAGCATTGCGTGACCACTTTGTGAAATGAAAATGAAGCAATCAGAAGGAAGTTGTTGACAACCCCTAACTTGACTTTTTATTTAGCTTGTCAGACAGCTATGTCGATGGATATGGCTGACCAATACTTCCGAGAATTTCGCACCATTTCCAGTCGTCAGACAACCGAGGTGAATCGCCTGCAGGTTACAAGAAAAAGACAGTTGGGTCCCAAGGCCTCAGCAACTGGCCAAGGCAACAGCACATTGAAGTCATGCTATTGGTGTCTGGCACAACACATTGCTCAAAGTTGCCCATATGTGAAGGTAGAGTGTTTCTTCTGTAAGAAAACTGGGCATCTTGTGAAGGCATGCCAACTGAAGAGTAAACCGATATTCAATGCTAGAAGTTGAAATCGCTAGGCACTACATAGCATTGAAGAGAAGCAGCAGGACGAGGAGGTTCAGGAGATACAGGTCATCAGGAGCACAAGGCTATCTAAAAGCGATTCGTGAAGTATCGTCATCGAAGTAAAAGTTGCAGGAACCAGGATACCCATAGAGATCGCCACTGGTGCATCCATGAGCATCATCATCATAATAGGCGGTCCCTTGAACAAGGATGACTTGCTTCCACATGAGTTCACAGATGTTTCAATGAAGGACCCGATATTCCAGTCCTGACCTCCAACTGAAGGGTTGGAATTGTACGTGGATTATTTTAACGTGTGGTGACCGTTGCACATCAGCCACCACACGGACTTGACAGAGCTAGGCCTTTATCCAGTGGCAAGGGTTAACCAGGACGACTGGAGATCTGCTCTGCTGCATGGGCCTAGTGCACACACATATCGCAGTGTGGGCTGGCCTATGTTGCCCCGGGCCCTTCCCTCTTCTGGGCCCCGTACCCTCATTTACCGCACCTCCACCACGGTCTCCCGCTGTTCCTCTGCCACAAACATTCGCCGCACCTCCGCCACAATCTCTTGCCGCTCCTCCACCATAAAAACATTCACTGCACATCCGCCACCATCTCTCACCGCACCTCCACATCAAACATTCGCCATACCTCCACCTCGATCACTCGTTGAATCTCAGCCACAAACTCTCATCGCTCCTCCGCCTCAATCACTCGCCGCACATCCGCCTCGATCTCTTGTCGCTCATCCACCCCGACCTTCCCGCTCCCCCGCTGTACCTGGGCCCCGTTGATGTTCCTGCCCACGCTCCAAACAGTGACCTGCGTTTTGATGATGTCACCCAGTCACCCATCTCGAAACTGTCGCACACTTGGACCAGCTCGCGTTGGAAGTTGTAGTGCTATGCCGCTCCAGCTTTTATAGCCCGACCTGTGGAGTTGTTCTCTCTCAGGTTGGGGGGCCACGATATTCCAGGGCCCGCTGCTCCAGCTCTTTTATACCCCAACCCGCGGAGGTGTTCTCTCACAGATCGGGGGGCCACGAACACAACAAACACCGCTCAGCCATGACATTTCTGCAGCTACCCATCTGCTCAATCACACCCTCAGCACCACCTTTGATGCCCTAGTTCCTATTAAAACAATTATTCTCTCTCACCCTGGCTGTTCCCCCTGATATCTGATCTTCACTCCCTTAAGTCGCAAGGACGCAGACTTGAACGGATATGGCAGACAAATCTGGCTGGACCACGTAAAGCATTATCGTATCCTGCTCTCATCTACCAAAATTGCTCAGTATTCCAGATAAACCCCAGCATGGATAGAGAATTGGCTGGCTAACAGAAAGCAGAGAGTCTGGATAAATGGGTCCTTTTCAGGTTGGCAATCGGTGGTTAGTGGTGTGCCACAGGGATCGGTGCTGGGACCACAACTGTTTACTATAGACATAGATGACCTGGAAGAGGGGACAGAGTGTAGTGTAACAAAATTTGCAGATGACACAAAGATTAGTGGGAAAGCGAGTTGTGTAGAGGACACAGAGAGGCTGCAAAGAGATTTAGATAGGTTAAGCGAATGGACTAAGGTTTGGTAGATGGAATACAATGTCGGAAAATATGAGGTCATCCACCTTGGAAAAAAAAACAGTAAAAGGGAATATTATTTGAATGGGGAGAAATTACAACATGCTGTGGTGCAGAGGGACCTGGGGGTCCTTGTGCATGAATCCCAAAAAGTTAGTTTGCAGGTGCAGCAGGTAATCAGGAAGGCGAATGGAATGTTGGCCTTCATTGCGAGAGGGATGGAGTACAAAAGCAGGGAGGTCCTGCTGCAACTGTACAGGGTATTGGTGAGGTCGCACCTGGAGTACTGCATGCAGTTTTTGTCACCTTACTTAATGTACTGGCTTTGGAGGGGGTACAGAGACGATTCACTGGGCTGATTCCGGAGATGAGGGGGTTACCTTATGATGATAGATTGAGTAGACTGGGTCTTTACTCGTTGGAGTTCAGAAGGATGAGGGGTGATCTTATAGAAACATTTAAAATAATGAAAGGGATAGACAAGATAGAGGCGGAGAGGTTGTTTCCACTGGTCGGGGAGACTAGAACTAGGGGGCACAGCCTCAAAATACGGGGGAGCCAATTTAAAACCGAGTTGAGAAGGAATTTCTTCTCCCAGAGGGTTGTGAATCTGTGGAATTCTCTGCCCAAGGGAGCAGTTGAGGCTAGCTCATTGAATGTATTCAAATCACAGATAGATAGATTTTTAACCAAGAAGGGAATTAAGGGTTATGGGGAGCGGGCAGGTAAGTGGAGCTGAGTCCACGGCCAGATCAGCCATGATCTTGTTGAATGGCGGAGCAGGCTCGAGGGGTTAGGTGGCCTACTCCTGTTCCTAATTCTTATGTTCTTATGTTCTTATGTTCTATTCTTCACTGCTAACAGTCTTTTTAAATCCCTCTCCCCAGCCTCCACCCTCACCTCAGACAATGTGAGAGGATCCCCCCTCCCCTAGCCCTGACCTCACATCTTTCGCCAATTTCTTTTTGACCTCCCTTCATGACCTTTCTGACCTCATCCTGTCCATGAGACCCACTTCCTGCTCCCTTGACCCTATTCCCACCAAACTGCCGGCCGGCTAACTTCCTTTTCCAGCTCCCATATTAGTTGACATTGTTAACAGTTCTCTCTCCTCAGGTACTGTCCCCCTTGCACTCAAAGCTGCTGTCATCATCCCTCTCCTCAAGAAAAACAACCCTCGACCCCTCCATCCTTGCAAACTAGCACCCCATCACCAATCTCCCTTTCCTCTCCAAAGTCCTTGAACGTGTTGTTGCCTCCCAAATCCATGCCCATCTTTCCCGCAATAGTACCAGAATCGCTATGGGCTAGATTTTCCATTATTTTGGCATGCATAACGCCCATTTTAATGCTGAAAGGATGTGTAACGCCCAGATATCACCCATTTAGCCACAAAATGGAAACTGACGCCAATTTCTCGGTCACTTATTGGCGAGCGTTACTTTTCGCATGTGCGTAACGCCGAGAAAAAATAACACCGCCCACCCACTTTTTTGGGGTGGAATCTTGTCCGACACCACCTGCCTTCGAAGACTGTGCTTCCACAAAGAGGTTATCAGTGAGATATGCTAGCTCATCAGGGGAGATCTGCAGCCTGCCAGACTATCAGGACTGCACTGCCCGTCGAGGTCAAAGTCACCGTGGCACTGTCGTTCTACGCGTTGGGTTCTTTTCAGGCCTCAGCTGGCGACATTTGCGGTATATCACAGCATGTCACACATTGCTGCATTAGACAGGTCACTGAAGTCCTGTATGCACGCGGGATGGATTTTATCAGCTTCCCTATGACCAGGGAGGCTCAGACTGAGAGGGCTTTACGATTCTACCGAATTGCTAACTTCTCCAAGGTGCAGGGAGCAATAGACTATACGCACATCGCGATGCGGGCACCTTTTCAGGATGCAGAGATTTTCAGGAACTGCAAGGGATTCCACTCCCTGAATGTGCAACTCATTGTTGACCACCAGCACATTATTATAGCAGTGAATGCTAAATTTCCTGGCAGCATCCATGATGCTCACGTCCTGCGTGAGAGCACTGTAGCTAACTTGTTTAACAATCAGCTACAAGATCAATGCTGGATGCTTGGTGACGAAGGATATGGCCTCGCCACCTGGCTGATGACCCCTCTGCATGACACCCACACCAAAGCCTACAGCGAGAGTCACAGATCCACTCGCAATATCGTTAAGAAAACCATTGGAGTGCTTAAGCAGCACTTTAGATGCAAGTCGCTCAATTCATGGTGGTGTGCTTCATGCTGCACAACTTGGCTATCAGGAAGGGTTGAGAATTGCCAGAAGGGTCTGACAGTCCACCTCAGGAGAGAGAGGAAGAGGAGGACGAGGAGGTGAATGCTGACCTCGGGCCACACAATCAGGCTGACGCTGAAGCCATGCCCCTGCCCACCTGTAGACCGCAGGAAAGGGCCTGTGGTGGCATCATAGCTGCAAGGCTCTTACGTCAGGAGCTCATCAATGAGCGCTTTGTCTGAAAGAACGTTGGTGGTATTTATAAGGCTGACACACTGCTGGGTGTGCAGGTCATACATCAATGGTGGGCATCACCTTGGTGACAGTTAAACTTTTAGTTGATTGAAGTTAAGCATAGTTATACCCTTTCATGTTAAGGAATCACCAGTGTGTAACGGTGCAGCTATCTGAGCCAATGCGCAACATGGTTATGTTAAATAAAAGACTTTTAAACCGACCATTTGTCTGAAATCATAAGTATATCAGTAAAAATCAACCCTTCCACCGCCCTCCCCTCCCTCAGACCATGTTTCTCATCCCCATCTCTACCCCTTCCCCTCCTGACTCCAAGCCGCCTGGCCGAAGAGTTCCTCAGGCACTGCTTCACTGCGGGGGGGGCGCGGGGGGGGATGACGGCAGAACCGCTGCTTGGACAGATACAGGAGAGAACGGTCCCGAGGTGGGAATGTGCTCTGAACCAGAAGCAAGATGTTTCTCCTGGCTCTCATGTGTCGTTGGCAATGGGGGTGTGGCACCTTGAGGTGCAGTGCCTTGCTCCGGGACCACTAGGAGCCCTCTGCCACCAGTGTTCCTGGCTACCAGCTCCAGGGCCTCCTCCATCCCTCCCATGTTATGTATTATTTGTTGGACAAAAACTCAGTGCCAGCTATGTTTTTGGTACTTAGTAGGCTTTTTGCTGCTGGTGAATCTCCCTCGTGCCTCCCACAACAGCCAAACAAGCACACACCACACCCACACACGTGTTCAGTCCCTCTCTGCTCCCTCTCTCTCTGTCTCCTCTTCTGCGTGTGTAATTATGACCCCTGACCTCCTGAACCGTGGGAAATGAGAGTTGTCATGCCGTTGTTAAGGATGGCGACACTTTGCAGCAGAAGGTCAGAGAGATTTAACGCTAACGCCCATTGCAGATCGCTCGTGGTAACGCCCAATTTTTAAAATGGAGACTAAGGGCTTTGAAAATGGGCAACAAACCAGCAATGTGAAAACCCATTTTTACTGCCCAGGCCGGAAATATTGCCCATTTTTGGGCGATCTGCACAAAAGTGTAAAATTTAGCCCTATATCTCAAGAAGTTGAATGATTTTCGACTGGAGAAATCGAAGATAGAGCTGTGAGACTACTCGGGAGAGCAAATCCCTGTTGTAGGACATATCACCATGCCAGTGAGATACAAAGATCAGTTTCAGAGCTTGCCTCTCATAGTAGTGGCAGGAGACAAGCCTTCCTTGATAGGTAGAAATTGGTTAGGATCACTGAAGCTGGATAGAATGAGATTTTCGTGTTGAAATGAGATTTACATCGAAAGATGATGTCATCAAGCAGTATCCGATGGTGTTCCGTGAAACAGGCAGGCCAACCCAAGACTTCAAGCCGAGTATCAAGAGTGCAGAAGGACGCTAGACCAGTTTATTGCAAGCACACGTCGCGTACCATATGCACTCAGGGAGAAAGTTGAGCAAGAACTCTAAAGACTAGAAACTGAGAAAATTATCTCTAAGGTAGATCTAAGTAACTGGACTACATCTATTGTTGTTGTACTTAAGTCAGATGGTAATGCTGATGCTATGTCCAGGTTGCCATCCCCATCACAAGTTACATTTAATAGGGAAGAAGTGTTCTATTTTTCATACATTGATGAGCTACCACTCAAAGCTGAAGAGATTGATAGAGCAACCAAGCATGACCCAGTTATGTCAAAGGTGTATGATTACTTAGCAAATGGATGGACAAACCAGGTATCGGAGGAAGATATTCATTCATACTTTGTTTGTAGGAATGAATTATCAGTGGATAAAGATTGTATGATGTGGGGTGCAAGAGTAGTTATCCCAAATAAGTTCAGGTCAAAATTGTTAGGAGAGCTTCATGACCAGTACCCGGGAATGTGTTTGACCAAGAGTTTTGCATGCAGTTACTTATGGTGGGCCAGTTTAGATAAAGATATAGAGTACATCGTTAGTCAGTGTACAACATGTCAATCGGTAAGCAAGAAACTACCATCAGTACCATTACAGCCACAAAAATGGCCTCCCAGGGTGTGGCAAAGGTTACATGCAGATTTTGCTGAGCTAGAAGGACAATTGTTCATTGTGAGTGATAGTCATTCGAAGTGGGTCGAGGTGTTTCCGATGTGGAAAATAACAAGAAGTAAAACACTGGACAATTTGTGAAGATTGTTTTCTTCATATGTCCTCCCAGAAGAAATTGTGACTGATCATGGGCTGCAATTTTGTTCAGAAGAATTTGCAAAGTTCATGAGCAGAAATGGTGAAACATACCAAAGTTCCACCGTACCACCCTGCTTCAAATGGTGCAGCAGAGCGCACAGTACAAATTGTAAAATGTGTCCTCATCTTGCAAAGAAATAGCAGTTGTCTTTGTGCCACAAACTTGCTCATTTTCTGATTACTTATCATAATATTCCTTATCTAACTACTGGTAGAACACCAGCAGAGAAGTTTCTCAAATGACAGCCACGAACCAGGTTCTCGTTGTTAAAGCCAAACCTGGCACAGACAGTAGAAGAGAAACAATTAATATAGAAAGAGAGTCATGATAGAGGTAGAGTAAGAGAGAGAAGTGTGAAATTGAATCATAAGGTGAGAATGAAGAACCATCACCATAAATGGTTAAAGTGGTTACCAGGAAGAGTAGTGAAGATATATGTCCCTCGCACATATTTGGTCAAGATTTTTGATCATGAAAAGATTAGGTTGTTCACATTGATCATATTTTACCTACAGATGTGGAAGGAGTTTAAAGTTGGAATGGTTCGATTATTTTTGATGAGTCAGATAGCCTTGTTACAAGTAGAGTACCAGGAGCAAATCCTATATCAAATGTACTAGAAACAAGTCCAAGAGAAAGTCAGAATTTAAGTTTGAGTCCGAGTCAGGTAGACAAACAGTCTGAAGTTGTAGAGAATTAAAATGTAGATCAAGGTTCGCCCTTGGAGAAAAATTCTCCTCAGGTTCAGCCTAGAATAAGTCTAAGTTCGACACCAAGCTTGGAAGGTTTTGTTCAAGAGTGAAGATATCATCTTCAAAACAGATGATTTGTAAATGTGGAAAAATACGTCCATATATTTTGTTGTGTATAACTATAACTATGCAAGTTATGTATAATTATTATTTTGTTATGATTATTTCTTCATTACGGAGGGAGAAGTGTAATAGAGCTCCCCCTAGTGGACTACTGCTTCACCTAGTGGACTACTGAGGTAATGCAACTACTAATGTAAATAATAAAGGATCATATGGCAAGGTCACATGATGAGAGTTTTCTGTTAAGAGCCATCTTTTGTAGTTTGTTTGTTAGTGATGTTGTTAGAATATATCACAATCCGAGATAAGTATCTAATGTTATCCCGCCACCACCGGCGCACCTTGGCTGCTGTGTGTACTATCGACAAGATGTGCTGCATCAACTCACCAAGGCTTCTGCGACAGCACTTCACAAACCCACGACCTCTACCACCTAGAAGAACATAGAAACATAGAAACATAGAAAATAGGTGCAGGACCAGGCCATTTGGCCCTTCGAGCCTTAACCACCATTCAATATGATCATGGCTGGTCATGCAACTTCAGTACCCGACTCCCGCCTTCTCTCCATACCCTCTAAGGGCCACATCTAACTCCCTCTTGAATATATCCAACAAACTGGCCTCAACAACTTTCTGTGGTGGAGAATTCCACAGGTTCACCAGGGTGAAAAAGTTTCTCCTCATCTCGGTCCTATATGGCTTACCCCTTATCCTTATACTGTGACCATGGTTCTGGACTTCCCCAACATCGGGAACATTCTTCCTGCATCTAACCTGTCCAGTCCCGTCATAATTTTATATGTTTCTATGAGATCCCCTCTCATTCTTCTAAATTCCAGTGAGTATAAGCCTAGCCCATCCAATCTTTCTTCATATGTCAGCCCTTCCATCCCGGGAATTAGTCTGGTGAACCTTCGCTGCATTCCTTCAATAGCAAGCACATCCTACCTCACACTGCCACCCAACTTAGTGTCATAAAGCGAGTGGGCCAGCCCGATTGTTCCAGTACTCAAAAGTGATTGCACGGTCAGAATTTGCGGCGATTATAAAGTAACTATTAATCGTTTCTCGCTGCAGGACCAATACCAGCTACTTAAGGCAGATGACCTATTTGCGACGCTGGCAGGAGGCAAGACGTTCACCAAGCTCGACCTGACTTCAGCCTACATGATGCAGGAGCTGGAGGGGTCTTCGAAGGGCCTCGCCTACATCAATACGCACAAGGGACTGTTCATCTACAACAGATGCCCGTTTGGAATTCGGTTGGCTGCAGCAATCTTCCAGAGAAACATGGAGAGCCTACTCAAGACGGTACCACGTACGGTGATTTTTCAGGACAACATATTGGTCGGGACACCGTCGAGCACCTACGAAACCTGGAGGAGGTCCTCCAGTGACTGGATCGCATAGGGCTGCGACTGAAGAGGTCGAAATGCGTCTTCATGGCAACAGAAGTGGAGTTTTTGAGGAGAAAGATCGCGGCGGATGGCATTCGGCCCACAGACACCAAGACAGAGGCTATCAGGAATGCGCCCAGACCAGAGAACGTCACGGAGCTGCGGTCATTCCTGGGACTCCTCAACTATTTTGGTAACTTCCTACCAGGGTTAAGCACCCTTTTAGAGCCCCGACATGTGTTATTGTGCAAAGGTGAGAACTGGGTATGGGGAAAAAACCAAGTAATTGCTTTTGAGAAAGCCAGAAACATTTTATGCTCCAGCAAACTGCTTGTATTGTATAACCCGTGTAAAAGACTTGTGCTAGCATGTGACGCATCATCGTATGGAGTCGGGTGTGTATTACAACAAGCTAACATTGCGGGGAAGTTGCAACCTGTTGCCTATGCTTCCAGGAGCTTGTCTAAGGCCGAGAGAGCCTACAGCATGATTGAGAAAGAGGCATTAGCGTGTGTGTTCGGGGTAAAGAAAATGCATCAGTACCTGTTTGGCCTCAAATTTGAGCTGGACACCGATCACAAGCCCCTCACATCCCTGTTCACTAAAAACAAGGGGATAAATACTAATGCCTCAGCCCACATACAAAGGTGGGCACTCGCGCTATCAGCATATAACTACATCATCCGCCACAGGCCAGGCACCGAGAACTGTGCGGATGCTCTCAGTCGGCGACCATTGTCCACCACGGGGGTGGAAATGGCGCAGCCTGCAAACTTGTTGATGGTGGCACAGCCCGCAGACTTGTTGATGGTCATGGAAGGGTTTGAAAATGATAAATCACCTGTCACGGCCCGCCAGATTAGGACTTGGACCAGCCAAGATCCTCTGCTGTCCCTAGTAAAAAACTGTATACTGCATGGGAGCTGGGCCAGCATCCCCGTTGAAATGCAAGAGCCAATCAAGCCGTTCCAGAGGCGAAAGGACGAGCTGTCCATTCAGGCAGACTGCCTGTTGTGGGGTAACCGCGTAGTGCTATCAAAAAGGGCAGGGAGATGTTCATCTCGGATCTCCACAGCACACACCCGGGTATAGAAATTATGAAAGCGATAGGCAGATACCACGTGTGGTGGCCCGGTATCGACTCTGACTTAGAGTCCTGTGTACGGCAATGCTGCGTATGTGCTCAGTTGAGCAACGCGCCCAGAGAGGCACCACTAAGTTTGTGGTCCTGCCGCTTCAGACCATGGTCAAGGATCCATGTCGACTATGCGGGCCCGTTTCTCGGTAAAATGTTCCTGGTGGTGGATGCTTTTCAAAATGGATTGAATGTGAAATAATGTCGGGAAGCACCGCCACCACCACTATTGAAAGCCTGAGGGTTCATGTTTGCCACCCACGGCCTGCCTGACATACTGGTCAGTGACAATGGGCCATGTTTCACCAGTGTCGAATTTAAAGAATTCATGACCCGCAATGGGATCAAAGATGTAACCTCGGCCCCGTTTAAACCATCCTCCAATGGGCAGGCAGAGCGGGCAGTACAAACAATCAAACAGAGCCTTAAATGAGTCACAGAAGGCTCACTCCAAACCCGCCTGTCCCAAGTACTGCTCAGCTACTGCACGAGACCCCACTCACTCACAGGGCTGCCCCTGGCTGAGCTACTCATGAAAAGGACACTTAAAACCTGACTCTCGCTGGTTCACCCCAACCTGCATGATCAGGTAGAGAGCAGGCGGCAGCAACAAAATGTAAGCGATGGTCGCGCCACTGTGTCACGGGAAATTGATCTGAATGACCCTGTGTATGTGCTAAACTATGGACATGGTCCCAAGTGGATCGTGGGCACGGTGCTAGCTAAAGAAGGGAATAGGGTGTTTGTGGTCAAACTAGACAGTGGACAAATTTGCAGAAAGCACCTGGACCAAATGAGGCTGTGGTTCACAGACTGCCCTGAACAACCCACAGCAGATACCACCTTTTTCGAGCCCACAACACACATCCAAAGGATCAACGACACCACGCCAGACCAGGAAACCGAACCCATCACGCCCAACAGCCCAGTAAGGCCAGGCTCACCTAGCAGCCCTGCAGGCTGAACAACACACCAGCCCAGTGAGGGCACAGCCAACACACCAGAACAGACATTTGTACCGAGGCGGTCCACCAGGGAAAGAAAGGCTCCCGACCGCCTCACCTTGTAAATAGTTTTCACTTTGACTTTGGGGGGGGAGTGATGTTGTGTATCTGTAAAGCATGCACTCCCATGTTCCGCCACCACGGAGATCATCCCCTGAAGTCCCAAGGGATCCCAGCATCCCTTGGGAGCACTGTATATAAGCCGGCCCCTAAGGCCTGTTCCTCATTCTGGAGTGTCTTATTAAAGACTGAGGTCACTGTTACTTTAACCTCCCTGTGTGCAGCCTCAGCTGTTAGGAACACAATAAAGACCACCCCAACCTTTGTCATCGAGCTACAGTACGTGGACGACGCCTGCATCGATGCACATACAGAGGCCGCACTCTCGGACATAATCGACGCATTTACTGAGGCATACGAAAGCATGGGCCTTACGCTAAATATCCATAAGTTCCTCCACCAGCCTGTCCTCACCACATAGCACTTCCCCCCCCGTCATCAAGATCCATGGCGCAGCCCTGGTCACTGTGGACCACTTCCCATATCTCGGGATCCTCCTATCAACAAGAGCACGCATCGACGACGAAATCGTACACCGTCTCCAGTACACCAGTGCAGCCTTCGGTCGCCTGAGGAAAAGAATGTTTGAAGACCAGGCCCTTCAAACTGCTACCAAGCTCATGGTCTACAGGACTGTAGTAATACCTGCTCTCCTGTATGGCTCAGAGACATGGATTATGTACAGTAGACACCTCAAGTTGCTGGGGAAATACCACCAACGATGTCTCCGCAAGATCCTACAAATCCCCTGGGAGGACAGGCGCACCAACATCAGCATCCTCACTCAGGCTAACATCCTCAGCATTGAAGCACTGACCACACTCGATCAGCTCTGCTGGGCAGGCCACATAGCCCACATGGCAGACACGAGACTCCCAAAGCAAGTACTCTACTCGGAGCTCCTTCGTGGCAAACGAGCCAAAGGTGGGCAATGAAAATGCTACAAGGACATCCTCAAAGCCTCCCTGATAAAGTGCAACATCCCCACTGACACCTGGGAGTCCCTGGCCCAAGACCACCCTAAGTGGAGGAAGTGCATCCGAGAGGGCACTGAGTACCTCGTGTCTCAACGCCGAAAGAATGCACAAATCAAGCGCAGACAGCGGAAAGAGTGTGCGGCGAACCAGTCCCACCCATCCCTTCCCTCAGCGACTATCTGTCCCACCTGTGACAGAGTCTGTGGCTCTTGTATTGGACTGTTCATCCACCAAATAACTCACTTCAGGAGTGGAAGCAAGTCTTCCTTGATTCCGATGGACTGCCTATCATTTATACTCAAGTCCTCTCGCTATGAAGGCCAACATGCCATTTGCTTCCTTTACTGCCTGCTGCACCTGCATGCCTACCTTCAGTGACTGATGTACCATGACACCCAGGTCTCGTTGCACCTCCCCTTTTACTGTCACCATTCAGATAATATTCTGCCTTCCTGTTTTTGCCACCAAAGTGGATAACCTCACATTTATCCACATTATGCTGCATTTGCCATGCATTTGCCCGTTCACCTAACCTGTCCAAGTCACCCTGCAGCCTCTTCGCATCCTCCTCACAGCTCACACTGCCACCCAGCTTAGTGTCATCTGCAAACGTGGAGATATTACATTCAATTCCTTCGTCGAAATCATTAATGTATCTTGTAAATAGCTGGGGTCCCAGCACTGAACCTAACGGCACGCCACTAGTCACTGCCTACCATTCTGAAAAGGACCCGTTTATTCCCACTCTTTGCTTCCTGACTGCCAACCAGTTCTCTATCCACATCAATACATTACTCCCAATACCATGTGCCTTAATTTTCACACTAATCTCTTGTGTGGGACCTTGTCAAAAGCCTTTTGAAAGTCCAAATACACCACATCCACTGGTTCTTCCTTATCCACTCTACCAGTTATATCCTCAAAAAACTCTGGAAGATTTGTCAAGCATGATTTCCCTTTCATAAATCCATGCTGACTTGGACCGATCCTGTCACTGCTTTCCAAATGCGCTGCTATTATATCTTTAATAATTGATTCCAGCATTTTCCCCACTACCGATGTCAGGCTAACCAGTCTATAATTCCCTGTTTTCTCTCTCCCTCCTTTTTTTTAAAGTGGGGTTACATTAGCTACCCTCCAATCCATAGGAATTGATCCAGAGTCCGTGGAATTTTGGAAAATGACCACCAATGCATCTACTATTTCTAGGGCCACTTCCTTAAGTACTCTGGGATGCAGACTATCAGGGCCTGGGGATTTATTGGCCTTCAGTCCCATCAGTTTCCCTAACACCATTTCCTGACTAATAACGATTTCCATCAGTTCTTCTTTCTCGCTAGACCCTCGGTCCCCTAGTATTTTCGGGAGGTTATTCGTGTCTTCCTTAGTGAAGACAGAACCAAAGTATTTGTTCAATTGGTCTGCCATTTCCTTGTTCCCCATTATGAATTCACCTGATTCTGACTACATTAGTCTTCACTAATCTTTTTCTCTTCACATATCTTTGGAAGCTTTTGCAGTTAGTTTTTATGCTCCCTGCAAGCTTCCTCTCGTACTCTATTTTTCCCCTCCTAATTAAACCCTTAGTCCTCTGCTGAATTCTAAATTTCTCCTAGTCCTCAGGTTTGCTGCTTTTCTGACCAATTTATGTGCCTCTTCCTTGGATTTAACAATATCCCTCATTTCCTTTGTTAGCCACGGTTGAGCCACCTTTCCTGTTTTATTTTTACGCCAGACAGGGATGTACAATAGCTATAATTCATCCATGTGATCTTTAAATGTCTGCTGTTGCCTATCCACCATCAACCATTTAAGTATCATTCACCAGTCTATCCTAGACAAGGGCAGCAGGTGCATGGGAACACCATCAAGTTCCACTCCAAGTCACACACCATCCTGATTTGGAAATATATACCGCAGTTCCTTCATAGATGCTGGTTCAAAATCCTGGAACTCCCTCCCTAACAGTACTGTGGGAATACCTTCACCATGCGAATTGCAGCAGTTCAAGAAGGCGGCTCACCGCCACCTTCTCAAGGGCAATTATGGATGGGTAATAAATGTTGGCCTTGCCAGCAACACCCATATCCCAAGACCCAAGAAGAAATAAAAAAAAACCTTAAAATAAGTAAAGTACAGTTAGAATATTATACTTATTCAGCTTAAGTGAGCTGCATGTAATAACACCAGCTCACTTGTACAAGTGAGGTTAAATCTGTTGAACACACTAATGGCCTGTAGTTTCCTTTGCATGTGTGCTGCATTCAATGCCTGCACATGTTCGGTTATGCTTTGAGTTTCAGAGTACCCAAGAGAGTATCTGAATAGTTATGAACTGTGGAGGAAAGAATCAAAGAAAATTACACTGACAGTTTGAGGGAAGAATTTCAGTCTTCACCAAATTGTAGTAATTCCCTCTCTTCAAGTATTGCTCCCCCTCCCTTTGAAAATCACCATCATCAACCCCCTCCTCAAAAATAACATGCTCGACTCCTCTGTCCTTGCAATCTCTTGCCTCATCGCCAATAGCCCTTCCTACTCCAAAGTTCTTGAACGTACTGTTGCCTCCCAAATCTCTGCCCAAGTTTCTTGCAGCTCCCTGTTTGAATCTGTCCAAAGAGATTCCCCTGCCAGCCTACCGCACCCTCCTTCCCTTCACTGCGACACACTGAAATGGCCCGAACCAAAATCACAATAACGTTCTCTGTGACTGCGGCGCATTATTCCTCTATATCCCCACTACAGCCTTTTGACATGGTCGCCCAAATCATCCTCATGTTTCTTCGTAAATGGTTGCGATCCAAATAGAGCAAAGAGTACAAATTTGAACAATGAACGTATTGTCTCCAAATGAATATCTGAATAATTGAAACGGAGGTAAGGAGGAATGTGACTTTAAACAATTGCAATAGTGGAACTAACTATTTATAAAATTTAAGAGAAAAAAATCCACAAAAACACATACAGGACGTATCTCCAAACAGTCAAATTCCAATTCAGTACAAATAACTACAAGATATATAAACAGAATGGATCTCACAACAAGATAAATCAAACATTCCAGTTTACCTTGGACTAAACAATGACAACAGATCAGACTAACAGTGGTCCAAAGCACAGGCCTTGAGAATATCTGATAAATTCTTAAACTAGAATACAATATACACAAAGTGGTGGGTTGGGGTCGAGTGAGAAGTTAAAATTATAAAATTCTCAAACCTGACCCCAACCTGCCTACTTCCGGGTTTAACTGAGGCGGGACAAAGGCTGGGCGGCCAACCCACTCCCAGGAGGCGGGTTGGCTATTTGAATATTATAATGAGGCTGGCAGTCTCAGAATTAGCCTGCTCTGCAGGTTTAAGCCTGGCCGGCTCGGTTTCCCAGGCCTCTGGAAATCTGGCAGCTCAAGGGAGGCAAGGACAGTTTCGGGGAGAAGGTTAGTACCTTTACAGCACTGTTTGTGGGTCAGAAGGAGCAGGAATGCTTGCCCCTCTGGGCCACCAAGCTTACATTCTTCCCTTGGATCAGACCCTCCCCATTAGATGCCCCTCCCATGCAAAGGACCCCTGCTTGGGGATCGACACCTGCCCCCCACCCCGAGTTCCCCACTGAGGCCATGGATTGCACCACCCCCATGCTCCCACTAGTAGCTGCAGGCTCCTTACCTGGGCAGCGACCTGTTGTAAACGTCTATCTATGAGCAACTGAATTGACGTTGGCTAAATTTATTGCTGGAAAGAGGAGACTTTAATTAAATCAGTCTGGCATGGATCTCAGCAAAGGCCCAGAGTCAAATAACAGCACTTCATGTAAGTGCAAGGCCTTGCATATCTGGTCAGTCCTATCTGCAGTGGGTTCTTAGCATGTATCTTCTGTTCAGGTCACTTATATAAATAGTGAAATCCATGGAATAAAAGTAATATTGAATAGTTACTCCACAATGCAGAGATTTCTGGCTATCCAGATGTGTTTTCATGGCAGTACCTCATTTAGGAGTGATATATTAAGAGTTCAAGTCGTTCATTAGAATTTGACTGCTGTCTTCTCATCTTGATTTCTGTCCTTTAAAATCCTCTATAGCTATATTCAAATCTTGTACAATCTTCCTATGATTGTTAACCTATCATATGGCTTTTTTGAGGTTCTGAAATAGACAATCAATGTTTAGTGGGAGAAAGAGTATAGTTATCAAAATTAATGTTTTCATACTTGTAAACTAGGTCATTAGTTATTCAGGTGAGGATTGTTACTGTGTTTCGGAAGTCAACTGTTAACTCTCGACATGCTATCAAACATTTATTGTTATTTCACCAGACCTCACCATGGAGGCCTTGGAATTGAACACCTTGGAATGGCTACATCATTGATATTCTTCAGGCAAGTGTTTCCCATCTCTGAAAAGAAAACACTGAAAGAATAAATAGTGTTCTAATTGCAGAGGAGGCGAGGTAGTTGTCGAAATATTAGAAAGCTTACAATAAATCACCTAAAAAGCATTATATCTGTTATGTATTTATGTTTGGGGTCACCAGACACCAGGGGACGCCACTGTCGGAGGTCATCGGGCTGTACGCACGCGTGCGTGGTCACTGGTACATAAGCGCAGTTACCATGTCACGGGGGTTACTTTGGGCGTGAATAAAGTTGGATCAGGTTTACACCTGAGGCAGTTTACAGTAACAAGTCTTTTGAGTCATTACATTCATTACAATATCAATTCTAAATGTGCCAAATGATTTCATAGCGAATGCTTCAATTGCAGTGTTAGAAAATAATATCAAAGAGTCAAAAAATCAACTGTATTGCAATACCCGGAATAATTTGTAAATTGGAGTATTTTGCCTTAATAACAAGAGATGTGCAATAGCTGCCATAGCTGTGGGCATATAAACTCCAACAAGAGCTGCAGTATGTTATTCCCAGGAGACTAAAATGTTGAGGATACATATTGACTAAGTGCTACACTAATTCTGCATAATCCTAAATATCTGGCTAGAGCTCGTTTCTCGAGAAAAGAGAAGGCTAAAGGGGGACCTAATATAGATCTTTATAATTATGAAGGGGTTTAATAGAGTAGATATAGAGAAGCCGTTTCCACTTGTGGAGAGTCCAAAACTAGGGGTCATAAACATAAGATAGTTACTAATAAATCCAATAAGGAATTCAGGAGCAACTTCTTTCCCAGAGAGTGGTGTAAATGTGGAACTTGCAACCACATAAGAGTAGTTGAGGTGAATAGCATAGAGGCATTTAAGAGGAAGCTAGATAAGTATATCAGGGAGAAAGGAATAGAAGGATCTGTTGCTAGGCTTAGATGAAGTAGGATGGGAGGAGGTGCATGTGGATCATAAACACCGGCATAGCTCTGTTAAATCAAATGTTTCTGTGCTGTAAATTCTATGTAATTCTATGTATCAATTTAAATATTTCTCATTTAAAAAGACACTTTGTAGCCAGTGAGTCTTTTCAACAAATATGGTTATCATGTACTTTGATCTAAAGCTGTGCTTTGACTGCATCTACAACCACTTCAGGGCCAGTTATAGACTTGTCCAACAATTTGGGAGCACTAGCTGAAATCCAGGTGATGTCTGCTGTTAGAAGTTTCAGCTTCAGATCATTCCTCTAGTTTCTTCCTGCTAGAGCAATACATATCATACACAATATGATCATATCAATTTAATTACGTTTTGGCCGGTGTGCAGATCACATTTCCAGGAAGAAATCTGAAGCACCTTCCAAACCCGCAACCTCCACCACTTAGCAGGACAAGGGCGGCAGGAGCATGGCAACACCATCACCTCCAAGTTCCCCTCCAAGTCACACACCATCCCAACTTGGACATATATCGTTGTTCCATCATTATCGCTGAATCAAAATCCTGGAGCTCCCTACCTAACAGCACTGTGGGAGTACCTTCACCACGCAGACTGCAGCGGTTCAAGAAGATGGCCCAACATCACATTCTCAAGGGATGTCTTACTGCAATTATATAGGGCCCTGGTAAGACCACACATCAAGCCTGCCCCGCCATTCAATGAGATCATGGCTGATCTTCTACCTCAAATCCACTAGCCTGCACTATCCCTATATCCCTTGATTCCCTTAACATCCAATAATTTATCGATCTCTGGTCTTGAATATGCACAACAACTGAGCTTCCTCAGCCATCCGGGTTAGAGAATTCCAAAGATTCACCACCCTTTGAGTGAAGAAATTTCTCCTCATCTCAGTCCTAAATGGCCGACCACTTATTCTGAGACTGTGACCCTTGGTTCTAGACTCCCCAGCCAGGGGAAACATCCTCCCTGCATCTACCCTGTCAAGCCCTGTAATAATTCTGTATGTTTCAATGAGATCACCTCTCATTCTTCTAAACTCTAGAGAATATAGGCCTAGTCTACTCAATCTCTTCTGATAGGCCAATCCCCCCATCGCAGGAATCAGTATGGTGAACCTTTGTTGACTACCTCTATGGCAAGTATATCTTTCCTTAGTTAAGGAGACCAAAACTGTACACAATACTCCAGGTGTGGTCTCACCAGGGCCCTATATAATTGCAGTAAAACATCTTTACTCTTATACTCAAATTATCTTGTAATAAAGGCCAACATACCATTTGCTCTCTTAATTGCTTGCTGTACCTGCAAGTTAACTTTCAGTGATTCGAGTACAAGGACACCCAGGTCCCTTTGAACATCAACATTTCCCAATTTCTCACCATTTTAAAATACTCTGCCTTTCTATTTTTACTACCAAAGTGGATAACTTCACATTTCTCCACATTATATTCCATTTGCCATGATCTTGCCCACTCACTTAGCTGGTCTATATCCCCTTGAAGCCTCTTTGCATCCTCCTCACAACTTACATTCCCACATAGCTTTGTATCATCAGCAAACTAGAATATATTACATTTGGTTCCCTCATCCAAATCATTGACATAGATTGTGAATAGCTGAGGCCCAAGCGCCGATCCTTGCGGTACCCAACTCGTCACAGTCTGTCAGCCCGACAATAACCCGTTTATTCCTAATCTCTGTTTCCTGTCCATTAACCAATCCTCAATCCATGCTACTATATTACCCCCAATCCCATGAGCCCTGGTCTTGATTACATTGCTGTTTGTGGGAGCTTGCTATGTGCAAGTTGGCTACCGCGTTTCCTACTTTAAAATAGTGACTATACTTCAAAAGTAATTAATTGGCTGAAAAGCCCTTTGCGATGTCCTGAAGTGTGAAAGGCGCTATATAAATGCAAGTCTTTCTTGTTTAATAACCTCTTGTGTGGCTCGTTATCGAATGCCTTCTGAAAATCTGAGAATAAAGAGTAAGTTGGATGGCTGCTGTCTATTTAACTTCAGGAATGCAAGTGATCCAGTACCTTCTTATGTTGGATCAGTACTGAGGGAGTACTTCACTGTCAGAGGTGCCATATTTCAGAAGAGGCATTAAACCGAGGCCCTGTTTGCTCTCTCGGGTGGATGTAAAAGAACCCATGCACTATTTCGAAGAAGAACGGGAGTTATACCCGGTGTCCTGGCCAATACTTATCCTTCAATAAGAACATAAGAACATAAGAAATAGGAACAGGAGTAGGCCATACGGCCCCTCAAGCCTGCCCTCTAGTTCTAGTCTCTTCCATCAGTGGAAACATCCTCTCTGCATCCACCTTGTCAAGCCCCCTCATAATCTTATACGTTTCGATAAGATCACCTCTCATTCTTCTGAATTCCAATAGAGGCCCAACCTACTCAATCTTACCTCATAAGTCAACCCTGTGGAATCAACCTAGTGAACCTTCTCTGAACTGCCTCCAAAGCAAGTATATCCTTTTGTAAATATGGAAACTAAAACTGCAGGCAGTATTCCAGGTGTGGCCTCACCAATACCTTATATAGCTGCAGCAAGACTTCCCTGCTTTTATACTCCATCCCCTTTGCAATAAAGACCAAGATACCATTGGCCTTCCTGATCATTTGCTATACCTGCATACTATCCTTTTGCGTTTCATGCACAAGTACCCCCAGGTCCCGCTGTACTGCGGCACTTTGCAATCTTTCTCCATTTAAATAATAACTTGCTCTTTATTTTTTTCTGCCAAAGTGCATGACCTCACACTTTCCAACATTACACTCCATCTGCCAAATTTTTGCCCACTCACTTAGCCTGTCTGTCCTTTTGCAGATTTTTTGTGTCCTCCTCATATATTGCTTTTCCTCCCATCTTTGTATCATCAGCAAATTTGGCTACATTACACTCAGTCCCTTCTTCCAAGTCGTTAATATAGATTGTAAATAGTTGGAGTCCCAGCACTGATCCCTGCGGCACCCCACTAGTTGCCAACCAGAGAATGAACCATTTATCCCGACTCTCTGTTTTCTGTTAGTTAGCCAATCCTCTATCCATGCTAATATGTTACCCCCAACCCTATGAACTTTTATCTTGTGCAGTAATCTTTTATGTGGCACCTTGTCAAATGCCTTCTGGAAGTCCAAATACACCACATCCATTGGTTCCCCTTTATCCACCCTGTTTGTTGCATCCTCAAAGAACTCCAGAAAATTTGTCAAACACGCCTTCCCCTTCATAAATTCATGCTGACTCTGCCTGACCGAATTTTGCTTTTCCAAATGTCCTGCTACTGCTTCTTTAATAATGGACTCCAACATTTTCCCAACCATAGATGTTAGGCTAACTGGTCTATAGTTTCCTGCTTTTTGTCTGCCTCCTTTTTTAAATAGGGGCGTTACATTTGAAGTTTTCCAATCTACTGGGACCTCCCCAGAATCCAGGGAATTTTGGTAAATTACAACCAATGCATCCACAATCCCTGCCACTACTTCTCTTAAGACCCTTGGATGCAAGCCATCAGGACCAGGGGATTTATCTGCCTTTAGTCCCATTATCTTACTGAGTACCACCTCCTTAGTGATTGTGTTAACTTCCTCCCCCCCTATAGCCCCTTGACTATCCACTGTTGGAATATTGTTAGTGTCCTCTACCGTAAAGACTGATACAAAATATTTGTTCAGAGTTTCTTCCATCTCCATGTTCCCCATTACTAATTCACCAGTCTCGTCCTCTAAGGGACCAACATTTACTTTAGCCACTCTTTTCCTTTTTATATACCTATGGAAACTCTTGCTATCTGTTTTTATATTTTGTGCTAGTTCACTTTCATAGTCTATCTTCCCTTTCTTAATCATTTTTTTAGTCGTTCTTTGCTGGCTTTTAAAAGCTTCCCAGTCTTCTGTCCTCCCACTAGTTTTGGCCACTTTGTATGCCCTTGTTTTTAATTGGATACCGTCCTTTATTTCCTTAGTTAGCCACGGATGGCTATCTTTTCTCTTACACCCTTTCCTCTTCACTGGAATATATTTTTCTTGAGAGTTGCGAAATATCTCCTTAAATGTTCATCAACCGTCCTATACGTTAATCTATTTTCCCAGTCCACTTTACCCAACTCTGCCCTCATACCTTCATAGTCTCCTTTATTTAAGCTTAGTACGCTGGTTGGAGATACAACTTTCTCATCCTCCATTTCTGGATTTGAAATTCAATCATACTATGATCACTCATTCCGAGGGGATCCTTTACTAGGAGATTGTTTATTAATCCTGTCTCATTACACAGGACCTGATCTAAGATAGCTTGTTCCCTGGTTGGTTCTGTTACATACTGATCAAGGAACCCATCCATTATGCACTCTATGAACTCCCCCTCAAGACTACCCTGACCAATTTGTTGCTCTGTCCCAATCAATATGGAGGTTAAAATCACCCATGATTATTGCTATTCCCTTTTTACAAGCTCCCATTATTTCCTGGTTTATGCTCCGACCAACAGAGTTGCTACTGTTAGTGGCCTATAGACTACGCCCACCAATGACTTTTTCCCCTTATTGTTCCTTATCTCTACACAAACTCTTTCAACACCCTTATCATTTGAGCCAATATCGTTTCTTACTGTTGCAGTGATTCCATCCTTTATCAACAGAGCTACCCCACCTTCTTTTCCTTTCTGTCTGTCCTTCCGGATTATCATGTATCCCTGAATATTTAATTCCCCGTCCTGCAACCTTGCAACCACGTCTCTGTAATGGCTATCAGATCATACCCATTAGTCTCAATTTGTGCATTTAGACAAAGTGCCTTTAATTTGTTTTTTTACCCTTTTTTCCTGCTTGATTCCTCTCTCCTTCAAACTCACTTTCTTTATTTTTGCTTTCTAATTCCAGCTTTACTACCCTCCCTACTGAATCTATTTTCAGGTTCCCATCCCCTTGCCAAGCTAGTTTAAACCCTCCCCAACAGCACGAGCAAACTCCCCTGCGAGGATATTGGTCCCGACTCTGTTGAGGTGCAATCCGTCCGGCTTGTACAGGTCCCACCTCCCCCAGAAGCGGTCCCAATGCCTCAGGAAACTAAAGCCCTCCCGCATGCACCATCTCTCCAGCTACGTATTCATCTGCTCTATCCTCATATTTCTGTACTCACTAGCTCATGGCAATCAACATTACTAAAACAGATTATCTGGTCTTGATCACATTACTGTTTGTGGGAGCTTGCTGTATGCAAATTGGCTACCGCATTTCCTACTTTACGACAGTGACTACACTTCATTGGCTGAAAAGCCCTTTGGGATGTCCTGAAGTGTAAAAGGTGCTATATAAATGCAAGTCTTTCTTTTTCTTTCAATAGATAGTCTTGCAACTGCAGGTCTCATGGCTTTATCATTGTGGTTACCTTGGCTTGCTTTCCTCTCCAATATCTGACCCCACTGAAGCATCATGGCTTCTTTCCAGTGGTACAGCTGCATGATGTAGATGCAATGCAGCTTCATTCTGAGTAACATCTCCATCATCCACGCCAGTTTTTGCCAATTTTCTGCTGTTGGGCAGTCCCTCAAACACACATGCATGTCCACACCCCCATATAATCTTCTAGAAATGGCAAAAAAAGGAATAAACCCCAGGCCAAATTCGGGAAAATTCTGGGAAATTCTTCTCTGCTCCCCAAATTAAGAAACTCCAGGTTGCTGCAGTATCACTGATCACAGCACGTATCTTCTAAAGTTTGAGATGTCATCCTCTCTCACAAGCTTGTCGAACTCTCTTTTGAAAGACTGCTTGGATTGATACTTTCCACATGCTTTGGTAATCTGTTCCAGGAAATGGAAAGTTGGAAAATGATTGATGAATCTGATACAATTATGTAGAAGCAGATTGCTGTCAACAATTAGCTTATTGTAACCCTGCATTTTGGCTGTCTCAATAGTATTCCCAAGTTGAATCCAGATAAGATGGACTGTCACAGTTTGAAGCTCCAGTCAGAGCATTTGTTCTGGAAGCTAATTCTGACCTTAGGACTTCAGTTAAGGAGGGCTCAGCTGCCGAGGGCCCTGAGTGGCTTCACTCTCCATGGGGATCTTCAATGGAGTCAGGCATTTATACTGAATTTCACAGATGTGAGTTGATGACTCCTCTACAGTCACCCAAACTGTGCCGGCCGCACGGTACACTCTTAAATGACTGCACAAGTTGCTGATAGTGGGCTGCTAAACTATATTTGTGAGCAGGCTCTGTAATATCTGAATCCCTGGTCTCAGCAGCTGAAAGAACCAATTAGCTGGCTCTCCGATCAGCAGGCTGCACCTCCTGAAATCCTATCTCACTTGACCGAGAATTCTCTCCTGCAACTGAGCTCCTGGAGAGGGCTGCGACTGTCAGCTGTGGCTCAGTGGTAGCACTCTCACCTCTGAGTCAGATGGTTGTGAGCAAACTGGCTGACATTCCAGTGTAGTACTGAAAGGTTGCTGTATAGTTAGAGGTGCCATCTTTCAGACGAGGTGTTGAACCGAGGCCCCGTCTGCCCTCTCAGGTGGACGCAAGAGATGCCATGGCACATTTCGAGGAAGAACAGGGGAGTTGTCCTGATGTTCTGACCAATACTTATCACACATTCCTACATTCTTTGACCAAGCTTTTGGTCACCTGCCCTAATTTCTCCTCATGTCAATTTTTTTGTCTCATAATTCTCCTGTGAAGTGCCTTGGGACATTTCACTATGTTAAAGGCGCTATATAAATACAGGTTGTTGCTATTATTACAACAGTAACTATACGTCAAAAAGTACTTCATTAGCTGTAAAGCACTTTGGGACGTCCGGTGGTCATGAAAGGCGCTATATAAATGCAAGTCATTCTTTCTTTCATCAAACAGGCTCAGGACCTGGGTAAGCGCTATCATCCAGCACTGCTGGACAATGGCCTACAACTTCAAAACAGACCAGTTTTCTTTGCGGAAACTTCAATAGAAGTAGGACTTCTCTTTCCTGTCCTTGTTATAGCCATTTTGACCTTTCAGTTGCAGGACTAGCTTTCTAGGTGCAAAGAGCTGCTTGAACTACCTTAGTGTCCTTCCAGCGCATTATGTGCTATGCACTGGGAGAGCCAGTAATTTGAGTTAATCAGCTGATTAACTGTCGTGTGAGTTCAGCTCGGTGTGTGTGTCTATGTTTCTTGTATGTGGATGATGTTAATAACATTATGTGCACATTGCTATGTAAGGCCAATTTTGCGCTGAGGCTCCCAGCATAGCCTCACTCCACAGGAGTGTGGATTGGAGGTCAATGGGAGTTGTTCCTGATTTTCTGGTGATTGAAATTGACTGCAAAATTTATCCTTATGTTCAGATATATAATTGTTTTCACTCTTAGGTGTTTCTTTGCTTTTAAGTAACATTGTTACTTTCTTTGACCAAATAACTTCAAGCCCAATCTATCCTCAGGACCAGCTTAAGTCCCAATTATAATCCTCGGACTCAACTACAAACCCTCCAAATCAAGCTGTGGGCTAAGAATTCCGCTGCTCAGTATATGTAACAACATTCCTCTGCTCAGTAGCAGAGTTACAAACACATAATAAAAGAAGATGCTTACGATTTCACCAGAAATACTGAACAGAGGAAGTCTTTATGAATGCCTCTACTGACCAGAGAAACTGGCTGCTTCCATACTGTGCAACACGCTTGCCAGGTTCTGGCTGTTGCACCGCTGCTTGCATTCTGAAGGTAAACCTGCAAGGATTCACTCAGGTCACTGGGTCTTCCTGGTTAGCTGGCCTCGGTGAACCTGGCAAGTGTATCTTTGGATGGGAGCCAACTGCGTAAGTGTTGGAAGCCAGCGGTACGAGCATGGGTCTCACAACGTATAAAATCAGCTATACTTACCTTTATTGAGTGAAATACTTGCTTCTGAAAGTTAATCAGGCCCTCTTTGTCAGCCGTCGCTCAGTGGGCAGCACCTCTTGCCTCTGAGTCAGAGATTCATGGGTTCAAGTCCCACTCCAGAGACTTGAGCACATAATCTGTCGGAGGAGCCGTCTTTCGGATGAGACGTTAAACCGAGGACCTGTCTGCTCTCTCAGGTGAATATGAACGATCCCAATACACTATTTCGAAGACGAGCAGGGGAGTTATCCCCGGTGTCCTGGCCAATATTTATCCCTCAACCAACATCACTAAAACAGATTATCTGGTTATTATCTCATTGCTGTTTGTGGGAGCTTGCTGTGCACAAATTGGCTACTTACGACACTGACTGCACTTTAAAAAAAAAGTACTTAATTGGTTGCGAAGGGCTTTGGGACGTCCTGAGGTATTGAAAGCTCTATATAAGTGCAAGTCTTTCTTTAGTACTGAAATGTTAAAAAGATGGATACTGAGTACAGTTGCATTATGAGGCAACCATGTAGTTGTTTCTTTTGGTTTCTTTAAACTGCAAACAATGCGGTAGGTATTCTAATCACAATCATGTGAATTTGCTCGGCCTTCAGTAGATGCTTTCTGTTTTTACTCACAAAGATATTTCCACATGAGTAAACTGGTTTGGATTCAAACTTTAATTTTAAATCTCAGAGGATCAACTGAAAGGATTTCCTTTTGTCGTTGAGAACTTTAATCGCCAAATATAGTCACGGGAAGAATTTCCTTGGGTTTAGGTCTAAACCGAGTGCAGTTAATTACGTGCAGTTGTGCTTGATATGATTTTATTTTCAAACTCCGAACTAAACCCACTGAAATTGGGTTGGAAACGTGTTGGGATTTCATTTTGGTGTTTGCATAAGAATTTTAGCATCTCCAATCTACCACCCAGCTTGTCTCACTCTTCACACTCCATTTCAGGAACAGATGTGATTTTTGAGAAAAAATGTCCTACCCCAAACCTAAACTCACATCTCGTTACTTTTCAAAATGGATCCAATTCCCTTTTCCAGCATTTCAATTAACTCAGCATTCGCAGAGCAGGTTAACAGTCTGTTCTGCAAGTCAATGACTCCAAGTTTTCTTTGTGCTTTCAGCTCATAATATCCTCTGTCTTGGTTTTGCATGATATACTTCTCGACATGTGCCTATTGATTTCTTACATAAGAACATAAGAAATAGGAGCAGGAGTAGGCCATACGGCTCCTCAAGCCTGCTCTGCCATTTAATACGATCATGGCTGATCCGATCATGGACTCAGATCCATTTCCTTGCCCGCTCTCCATAACCCTTTATCCCTTATCATTTAAGAAACTGTCTATTTCTGTCTTAAATTTATTCAATGTCCCAGCTTCCACAGCTCTCTGAGGCGGCGAATTCCACAGATTCACAACCCTCTGAGAGAAGAAATTCCTCCTCATCTCAGTTTTAAATGGGCTGCCCCTTATTCTAAGATTATGCCCTCTAGTTCTAGTCTCCCCCATCAGTGGAAACATCCTCTCTGCATCCACCTTGCCAAGCCCCCTCATAATCTTATACGTTTCGATAAGATCACCTCTCATTCTTCTGAATTCCAATGATTAGAGGACCAACCTACTCAACCTTTCCTCATAAGTCAACCCCCTCATCTCTGGACATTATGGGTCATTTTCTGGTTGGCAAATGGTAACTAGTGGGGTGCCACAGGGGTCGGTACTGGGGCCTCAACTATTTACAATCTATATTAATGACTTGGGAAGGGACCGAGTGTAATGTTACCAAGTTTGCTGATGATACAAAGATGGATGGGAAAGCAAGTTGTGAGGAGGACACAAAGGGACCGAAATTACCCCTCCCTTTAAGGAAGAAGAAGAGAAGAGAAGTTATTGCGGGAAATCGGTGACCACACTGCGGAGTGCAATGGCTGCCGATTTTCCGTGCAATGGTTGCCATTTTTAAAATTCTGCTCCTGCGGTATCCCGGCGGTGACCCGCTCCCCCTACCGTTCCACTGCTAAGTGCGTCATAAGAGCACACACTGCCGATGTTCCCCCCCTGCAATGGTGAAATTCTGTGGAAAAAATCTTGTTGCTGCCATGCGGTGCCAAAAGCAGCTTTTTTCTGCAGGTGCAGGGAGGCTGTAGTCCTAAAATGGCGGTGCGGCTCCCATTAAAGGGGAGGCCGCACTGCCGCTTCCGGCATGTTTTTTTTCATCGGCCAACTGCCATGTCGGGCCGCAAATTATGCCCCCAGGTTCGGCCGGGCCGCCAACAGGCAGCCTGGCACCTCTCCTTGGATGCCTGTTTGCAGCCCGGCCGAAACCTTCCCTAGTGGCCCAGTGGACCAAACTTAAACAATCGCGCAGGCTCTCCCCTTTAAGTGAAGGGCAGAGCCGTGGTGACGCGGCACCGTGATGAAGTCATCAGCGCTACGCTGATGAGTGACAGCGACGGTCACTCCAACCGCCCCCAACATCCACCTCTCTAGTGCACTTCAGCCCCCATTATGACCGACAACCAGTCTGCCGAAAAAAAAGCACCAAAGAGTGGAATTTTGTTCAATAAGTCACTGCATCCACTGCGCCGATAAAAACTACAGAAACAGGGTAGATGCACCCCGTTTCCAGCGGTGGGCAATTTCGGCTCCAAAGATCTGCAAAGGGATATAGACAAGCCAAGTGAGTGGGCAAACATTTGGCAGATGGACTATCATGTGGGAAAATGTGAGGTTATCCACTTTGGCAGGAAAAATAACAATCAAATTATTATTTAAATGGAGAAAGATTACAAAATGCTGCAGTACAGAAGAACCTGGGGTCCTTGTGCATGAAACACAAAAGGTTAGTATGCCGGTACAGCAAGTAATCAGGAAGGCAAATGGAATATTGGCCTTTATTGCAAGGGAGAGAGAGTATAAAAGCAGAGAAGTCCTGTTACAACTGTACAGGGTATTGGCGAGACCACACCTGGAGCACTGCGTACAGTTTTGGTCTCCGTATTTAAGGAGGGATATACTTGAATTGGAGGCAGTTCAGAGAAGGTTCACTAGGTTGATTCCTGAGATGAAGGAGTTAACTTATGAAGGAAGGTTGAGCAGGTTGAGCCAACACTGATTGGAGCTTAGAAGAATGAGAGGTGATCTTATTGAAACATATAAGATACTCGACAAGGTAGATGCAGAGAGGATGTTTCCACTCATGGGGGAATCTAGAACTAGGGGGCATAATTTAATAATAAGGGGTCGCCCATTTAGAACTGAGATGAGGAGGAATTTCTTCTCGTAAATCTGTGGAATTGTCTGCCCCAGAGAGCTGTGATGGCTGGGTCACTGAATATATTTAAGGTGGAGAAAGATAGATTTTTGAACGATAAGGGAATAAAGGGATATGGGTAGCGGGCAGAGAAGTGGAGCTGAGCCCAAGATCAGATCAGCCACGATCTTATTAAACGGTGGAGAATGCTCAAGGGGCCAAATGGCTTACTCCTGATCCTATTTCTTAAGCTTAACCCTAACATGTTCTTATTATTTTATAAATGTGGATCATATCCTTAATTTAAACTTTTTGATTTATGAAATAGCTTTTTTCTCCTCAGAAATTATCTTTCTTACACTTCTCTGAATTTTCACTGCCATTATATTATTTAAAGCGTGATAGCCAGATTCAGACACAATACTTTATGTGAGGTCTCACTGATGCTCGAAAAGTGCCTCCAGCCCTCTATTCTATTCCATCCCAACATTAGCTGCTTTATTCTCAAAATTTTCAATGTTGGACCAATTGTTACAATTACATCCTTTTTCCTGAATCACCTTATTTAATGGCATATTCAATTATAATTACATATGAAATGTTTGGTACCAGTATGTACCATTTTCCATTTCCTGGCAAAAAAAATGGTGTTTACTATTGATCTGCTCAGTTGCTAAGGGCTATTGCTCCATGAATTTGGACCCATGCATATTTAAATCATCTGTAAACCTAGACATTCTGGGAATGAAATTGAACCTTGTTGCAATTATTACGGCTCAGGTTTATGGATTATTCAGCAACCTGGTCATTAAAGGGACTGCTGGAGGCAATGAACGGCTTTAACTTTTTAAAATTTATCTCGATGTGCTCCTCCTGGCTCCACAGCGCTACTGTTGGCTGCTGCTGACCCACGCTCACCACTCCCTCCCCAACCCTTGATCTATCTAAAGGTCACAGCCGGCACAAATTGGTCCTCTTTGAACCGGTCAGCTGTCTCTGGATGCCCGATTAGTGTATGCAGCTTGCTGGAAATATGCTGATGAAGCCCGAGGCCCAATTTGAGATGAGCCTCAGGCCTCTGGCTTCTTGCACATGCTCCAAGCGCGTTACCTATTTTGGGCCTGAAATGAGGCCGAAACCAATACCTAGCCCTAATTTCATATATCATCCAGGCCATTCTGAGCATTTGTAAAAAGGTCACTTTTATGTAAAGAATGTGTATATTATTAGTGGTGGAAATTGAAAAGTCAATAGAAACAAGTCAAAATTGGTACAAAGTGATGGCTTTTTTCATTCATTCCTGGGATGTGGGTGTCACTGGCAAGGCCAGCATTTATTACCCATCTCTAATTACCCTCATTTACTCTATCACTTCATTACTCATGTCTAATTCAGAGTGCATGCTGTAGGACAATAAAAATATTATTATTACAGATAAGTACGCAGTACAACCTAATTATTGCCATTATCACTGGCAGTTACAACTGAAAGCTTCAGAACGTTATTGCTAAAATTCAAATTTTTTCTTGGAGTCACGTATCAGCTCTTGATTGACCTGTTCCGCTTCCTACTCTTTACAACCATGTTGATGTCTTTTTTGAATGTTACAGCCAATATTTTTAATGTTGCATGTGATAGAATGTTCAGATCTCTATGCGTGTGAGATGGCCTGATACTCTGACTATTCTGGGGATGGTTGAGTGGGGAGTGCTGAGAATGGTTGCTCCTGGCAACAAGTGAAGACTTGTTAATTACTTGGTAATATGCTCACACAGTAATATTTTCAGTAAAATGTTTCTCTTTATTCCCCAATTGAGCATAAGCAGTGCTCACAGGATATGCCGATTGAGAAATTACAGCCCTTAATTTTTGGCTCATTTAAATGGATGATGAAAGTACAGTATTTAGAACAATGACAGAATAAGGAAGGAGGGAAGATCAGGGATGCGGGGATGCCAGAGAGGACTGCATCAATGAATGGTGGTAAGTGTCTTAGAATAATATACAGAAAAACGAGGAGCATTATTCATGTGCTATGGTAATGGAAAAGGATGGAGAAATGTGACTAAGTGTAGGCACGATGAGCTGAATGGTCTTCTCCCCTACTGATCACCTGTTTCTTGCCTGAAAAATGCACGACCAGCAATTGAAAATGGGGAGGAGGAGGTGGGGGAGAGCAGAATGGCACCTTGGTTATCTCATTGGTGCCTAAGGCCCACCTGATACAATTTACAGGCAGATCTATGAATGAGCGAGCGGGAGAGTCTATTGCAATTTTCAGGTGCCCTACGCAAGCACCATTTATTGACACCGGGCTGCTCAATAAATAGTCAAACCGATTTTTGCGGGGCCAGGAGGAGCAGAAGTGTTGTTCCTGGTGTAATGTCTGTAAGCTTGTAGCGCCACACTGTGGATGTGGACGTATTGTGTACTGCAACTGCAGAGTTTAGAAATAAACAGAACAAGGCAGATTCCAGAGGCTTCCGAGAGAGCTGCCTTCCATGTTAGGAGCTGTGTGTGCTGTGCTATGTGGAGATATCACATTTGGCGGCGAGATGGGATTTTTTCGGATGATTTAAAGCTTAAATTTTGTTGGTGAAGGATTCAGCCAGCCGTCAGAGAGACTTTGGAAGTTTCTGTCTTTGGAAAAAAGCTACAAAATTCGAGGTAAAATACAGCACACAGTGTGAATAGCTAGAGATTAAAATGGCAGCTGTATTGGGACATTTGGGTGAATATAGACATGATCGGGAACATTTTAAAGTGTATGTGGATCGGCTAGAAATGTATTTCACTGCAAATAACATAATCGAAGTTCCAGACAATGCAGTCCAGAACCGGGCTGTGTTGGAACGTAAGAAAGCGATCTTCCTATCGGAGGCGGGTCCGGCATTGTACGAAACCCTTATAAATCTGCTTGTGCCTGATGAGCCAAAGAACACAACGCTTAAAGAGATTTTAACGAAGCTGGAGCAGCACTATAACCCCAAACCGTTAGAAATTGCTGAAAGCTATCGTTTTGGAATTTGGAATCAAAAGACTGATGAAGGTATCAGTGATTACTTCGTAGCATTAAAAAAGCTATCGATGCATTGTAATTTTGGAAACTTTCAAAACCGAGCATTATGCGATCGTTTTGTTTGTGGGGTGAAAAATGTTGCGATCAGAAGGAAGTTATTGATGACTGATGACTTGACTTTTGAGATTGCTTGTCAGACAGCGAGGTCGATGGGCATGGCCGAACAATATTCCCGAGAATTAAATAATGATTACGGTCGTCAGTCAACCGAGGTAAATCACCTGCAGGTTCAAAGTAAAAGACGGTGGGGGCCCAAAGTCTCAGAAACTGGAAATTCTACCAGAGCATCGAAGTTGTGCTATAGGTGCCTGGGACAACACATTGTTCAAAGTTGTCCATACATGAAGGCAGAGTGTTTCTTCTGCAGGAAGACTGGGCATCTTGCGAAGGGCATGCCGACTGAAGGGTAAACCAGCTTCCAAAGCTCTGAGTCCAGCGTTCAAAGCTAAGAGTAGAAATCCCAAGAGACTACATAGCATGGAAGAACAACAACAGGACGAGGAGATGTTAGAGTTACACATCATCAGGAGCACGAGGTTAACGGACAGCTATTCGGAAAGCATCAAAATCCACATAGATGTTGCGGGATTCAAGATACCAATGGGTGCATCCGTGAGTGTAGTACCGGAGACACTATACCGCGACAAATTGCATGATTTTCAACTGGAGAAATCCAAGATAGAGCTGCGAGGCTACACGGGAGAGAAAATTCCTGTGGTAGGTCGTATCACCGTACCGGAGAAAAATTAAGATCAATTTCAGAACTTGCCTCTAATAGTAGTGAAAGGAGACAAGCCTGCCTTACTGGGAAGAAATTGGTTGAGCTCACTGAAGCTGGATTGGAGTAAGATTTTCTGTGTTGAAGCGAGATTTACATCAACGGATGAGGTTATCAAGAAGTATCCAAAGGTGTTCTGCAAAATGGGCAGTCCGATCCAAGGCTTCAAGGCGAGTGTCAGGGTACAGAAGGACACAAGATCGGTTTACTACAAGCCACGTTCCGTACCATATGCACTCAAGGAGAAAGTTGAGCAAGAACTCAAAAGACTAGAGACTGAGAACATTATTTGTAAGATAAATCGATGTAATTGGGCTACACCCATTGTTGTTGTACCTAAGTCCGATGGAAAGGTAAGATTGTGTGGTGATTATAAAGTAACCGTAAACCAGGTTCTAGAGGGTAATGTTCCCAATACATTGCCAAATAGAGAAGATTTGTTCACAACACTGACAGATGGTCAGATCTTCTCAAAACTGGATCTTACGAATGCTTACTTACAGCTTGAACTAGATGAGGAGTCCAAGTCATGTTTGACTATAAATAATCATCTAGGCCTATATCAATTTAATAGGCTACCGTTTGGAGTGTCTTCCGCCCCTGCCATATTCCAAGAGGTGATGAGCCAGATTTTGCAAGGTATTGAAGGGGTAGTATGTTATTTGGATGACATAATAATTTCAGCACCAAATAGGCAAATTCATAATAACATATTGAATGAAGTCCTTAAATGGCTAGAGAAGCACAGAGTACGAGTTATTTAAAAACTCAGTGGAGTACTTAGGGTACAGAGTAGACAAAGATGGTTTACATCCAACCATGGAAAAATTGGATGCAATTAGAAATGCACCCACTCCCAGGAATGTCACTGAACTTTGTTTATTCTTGGATCTTTTGAACTATTATGGGAAGTTCCTACCAAATTTGGCTACAGTATTACATCCACTGAATGAACTATTGAAAAAACAGGTCCATTGGAAGTGATCAAAAGAATGCGATACAGCATTCAGGGAGTGTAAAAGCAAATTGGTAGAGAGCACCATGTTAGTTCACGATGACATATCTAAGGAGATTAAGCTAGCATGTGATGCCTCTCCGTATGGAGTTGGAGCAGTGATCTCTCACATATCACGTAGTGGGGAGGAGAGACCAATTGCTTTTGCTTCACGCACTCTCAGTGCCAGTGAGAGTAATTATGCACAAATTGAAAGGGAAGCTTTGGCATTAATTTTTGGGGTCAAGAAGTTTTACAAATACTTGTATGGTCGTAAGTTTACCATCGTTATGGACCATAAGCCCCTAACAGCAATCCTCCATCCAAAGTCCCCGGTTCTAACATTAGCTGCAGCCCGAATGAGATGAGCTTTGATTTTGTCAGCATATACATATGATATTGAATACAGATGATCAGCTGATCACAGTAATGCTGATGCAATGTCTAGATTGCCTTCCCAATCACAAGTTACACCCGATAGGGAAGAATCGTTTTATTTTTCATACAGTGATGAACTGCCAGTCACAGCTGAAGAGATTGGTAGAGCAACCAAACTTGACCCAGTGATGTCAAAGGTGTATGAGTATATTGCAAATGGATGGCCAAACCAGGTAACAGACAAAGATACACATCCATTCTTCATTCGTAGGAATGAATTATCAGTCGATAAAGATTGTATCATGTGGGGTGCAAGAGTGGTTATACCAAATAAATTCAGGTCCAAATTATTAGGAGACCTCCATGACTAGCACCTGGGAATGTGCCTGACCAAGAGTTTTGCACGCAGTTATTTATGGTGGCCAGGTCTTGATAAAGATATAGAGTACATCGTGAATCAGTGTACGACATGTCAATCGGTAAGCAAGCAACCACCATCAGTACCATTACAGCCATGGAAATGGCCTCCCAGGGTGTGGCAAAGGCTACATATTGATTTTGCTGAGTTAGAAGGACAACAATTGTTCATTGTGATTGATAGCCATTCGAAATGGGTTGAGGTGTTTCCAATGTGGAAAATAACAAGTAAAACATTGGACATTTTGCGAAAATTATTTTCTTCATTTGAAGAGATTGTTTCGAATAATGGACCACAATTTCATTCAGAAGAATTTGCACAATTCATGAACAAAAATGGTATGGAACATACCAAGGTTCCACCATACCATCCTGCTTCGAATGGTGCAGCAGAGCGCACTGTACAAATTGTAAAACGTGGCCTCATAAAACAAATGTTAGATCCAAATCCAAGGAAACTACAGTTGTCATTGGATCACAAATTGGCTAATTTTTTGATGACATATCGAAATACTGCTCATACAACTACAGGTAGAACACCAGCAGAGTTGTTTCTCAAACGACAGCCACGAACCAGATTCTCGTTGTTAAAGCCAAATTTGGCACAGTCCATAGAAGAGACACAATTAAGACAGAAAGAGAATCATGATAGAAGTAGAGTAAAAGAGAGAAGTGTGAAATTAAACCAGAAGGTGAGAATGAAGAACCATCACCATAAATGGTTAAAGTGGTTACCAGGAAGAGTGGTGAAGATATGTGGTCTTCGCACATATTTGGTAAAGATATTTGATAATGGACAGTTTGGTTTGTTCATATTGATCATATTTTACCTACAGACATGGAATGAGTTGCAGGTGGGAATGATTCAATTATTTCTGACTCATCAGATAGTTTTGATATCCCAGTAGCAAATCCTAAATCCAATGTACTAGAAACAAATCCAGGAGAGAATCAGAATGAAAGTCTGAGTCCGAGTCAGGAAAACAAAGAGCCTGAAGTTAGAGTGACTTCAAATGAAAATCAAGGAAATTCCATGGAGGAAAATGTTCCTCAGGATGAGCCTCGAATGAGTGTGAAATCGACACCAGGTTTAGAAGGTTCTGTTCGAGAGCGAAGGTATCCTCTTCAAAACAGAAAACAAGTGGTTAAGTTAAATTTGTAAATATGGAAAAAAAATAAGTTTATATCCTGTGTTATGTATAAACATGAAAGTTATGTATGATGTTTGTTGTAATAACTTCTTCATTCAGGAGGGAGAAGTGTAATGTCTGTAAGCTTGTAATGTTTGTAGCTCCACACTGTGGACGTATTGTGTACTGCAACTGCAGAGTTAATAAATAAACAGAACCAAGCAGATTCCGGAGGCATCCGAGAGAGCTGCCTGCCATGTTAGGAGCTGTGTGTGCTGTGCTCTGTGAAGGTATCACACCTGGGTCCACATAAATAACTACCGGCCCTCTCCTGCCCCATGGCAGGCCCTGACCTGCTGGCCAGCTCAACATGGGAGCTGGCCGATTTCCCACTCTCCCACAATTGACGAGATGTAGCGGGTGCCCAGCCAAGGTAACATGAGGCCTGAACCAAATATGGTCCACGTCGATTGTGGAGCTTTGGGCGGAAGTCAAAGGTTGATCCCTTTGAAAAAGAATGACTTGCATTTATATAGCGTCTTTCACGACCGCCGGATGTCTCAAAGTGCTTTACAGTCAATGAAGTACTTTTGGAGTGTAGTCACTGTTGTAATGTAGGAAACGTGGCAGCCAATTTGTGCACAAGAAAGCTCCCACAACCAGCAATGTGATAATGACCAGATAATCTGTTTTTTTGTTATGTTTATTGAGGGATCAATATTGGCCAGGACACCAGGGATAACTCCCCATGCTCTTCTTCAAAATAGTGCCATGGGATCTTTTATGTCTACCTGAGAGAGCAGACGGGGCCTCGGTTTAACGTTTCATCCGAAAGACTGTGTTTGGTTCTGAACTCAGCCGCTGCACGTCCACAATATCCTGATCAGCGCTGCTTCTGCACTGGGAGCACCTGATCAGGAATCAGATTATTTTTTTAGACCACTTGGAAGGTTGAGATTGGGACTACGGTCTGATTATTGCACAAAATTCAAGTACGCTACAGTAGGGTGGGCTAAGAATAGCACAGATTAGAAGCAAAATAAAACTGTATTGAGGTATAGAACATAAGAACATAAGAAATAGGAACAGGAGTAGGCCATTTGGCCCCTCGGCCTGCTCTACCATTCAATAAGATCATGGCTGATTTGATCCTGGCCTCAACTCCACTTCCCCGCCCGCTCCCCATAACCCTTGACTCCCTGTATAGATATATATTTATGATATACTAACCCATGCTGTTCTGGACCAGGGAGTGCTTGATGCTGGTGTTGAGTGCAACAAAGTGAAGAAGCAGTTCATTCTCCAACAGTAACATTCTTCATTCTGATGAGCACAGAATTCACTTAAAAAAGTGCAGAGAAATAAACTTTGGTTGAGCACTGATTTGGATTACATGTCTTACTTGATATATTTCATTCATTATTCTATTAAGGACCTATTCAGTGGCCATCTGGTGGGATATCAAAGTTCATTTAATAGCAAATTATAGACTTGTTTTGTAATTTCTGGACTGAAGTCAGAACACAAGGTTGTCATTTATTGGTGTTAAGATTGTACATGATTATCTGGCCAATCCTTGCTGGGTATTGACATTGTCAGACTAATGAAGCATGACATCTTTTTAAATATGGCTTTGATGCTTTGGATCAAGCGGAGCCCATCAGAAAGTGACTCCAGTCTCTGGAAAATATTAAGTTTAAATACTTTTAGCTCTTCTTTCTGGTTACAATTATCAAATTAATAATATGTGTTTTTCTCAATTTATCCAGAATGTTTCATTTAAATGTTTAAAACCTTTCGGAATGTTCAATAATTTTCCCACGGTATATTTAATGTTTTCTTAATTTTCATGAGAAAGAGGAAACAAACAAAACCTTTCCAGATTGTCCAGGCACTGGTGAATCACAATACATGCATTTATATTTCCTGGCAAAGTCCTGGCTCGAGTTGTCTGTTGGCCCTTTTATTAGGAAGACAGCCGCTAAAAAACAGTGAGACAGTTCAATATAAATATTGGTTCTAATTAGAAATGTTTTTTTAAATAACTGCCAAGGGTCCATCATTTACTCAGTTCAGCTAAAAAATATTCTTGTTTCTATCAACAATAAACCTCTAGAGCTCAAATTATCCACTGGAAAGAAATCAAATTAACCATAAGGGTATGGAACATTAGTTCCATTTCTCATAAGTAGTTATACCCTCAGCTTGGTGATGTTGAGAAATGTATGACCCATTCGCTTTCTTTCCCTCCCTCAGTAAATAGTTTTCAACTGACTAATCGATGTTACATGTTCCAGTCACTGCTTATGTTAAAATGTCGAACGGTGGCCAATTGTAGGCATGGGGAATGATATCCAGCCATTGTCAGAACTGACTGCATTTCCCACAGTCAGGAAATTCACATGTCTTTTGAGCGCATGTTGGACTTTAGATCACTGGCAAATAATAACATAATTAACCATCAATCATCATAGGCAGTCCCCCGGACTCTTAAAATAAATCCTTAGGTGGCTGAACAGTCCAATATGAGAACCACAGTCCCTGTCACAGGTGGGACAGATAGTCGTTGAGGGAAAGGGTGGGTGGGACTGGTTTGTCACATGCTGTTTCCGCTGCCTATGCTTGATTTCTGCATGCTCTCGACGATGAGACCGAGGTGCTCAGCGCCCTCCCGGATGCACTTCCTCCACTTAGGGCGGTCTTTGGCCAGGGACTCCCAGGTGTCAGTGGGGATGTTGCACTTTTTCAGGGAGGCTTTGAGGATGTCCATGTAATGTTTCCTCTGCCCACCTTTGGGCTCGTTTGCCGTGAAGGTGTTCCAAGTCGAGTGCTTAGTTTGCGAGTCTCATGTCTGGCATGCGAATGATGTGGCCTACCCAGCGGAGCTTATCAAGTGTGGTCAGTGCTTCAATGTTGGGGGTGTTGGCCTGGTCAAGGACGCTAATGTTGGTTTCATCTGTCCTCCCAGGGGATTTGTTGGATCTTGCGGAGGCATCGTTGGTGGTATTTCTCCAGCGACTTGAGGTGTCAACTGTACATGGTCCATGTCTCTGAGCCATACAGGAGGGCGGGTATTACTACAGCCCTGTAGACCATGAGCTTGGTGACACCTTTGAGGGCCTGGTCTTCAAACATTCTTTTCCTCAGGCGGCTGAAGACTGCACTGGCACACTAGAGGCGATGTTGAATCTCGTCATCAATGTCTGCTCTTGTTGATAAGAGGCTCCTGAGATATGGGAAATAGTCCATGTTGTCCAGGGCTGCGCCATGGACTGGGGGGCAGTGCTGTCTGGCGAGGATAGGCTGGTGGAGGACCTTTATCTTACGGAGAGTTCAGCCTCTGTATGAGGACAGACGCAGGCGTCCAAGACCAGAGTGACACAGTCCTGGCTCTTGTTGCCATTTAGCTATACAGTTAATCAGATCACATTTTGTGGCCCATTATTATTTTTCTCTCTTCCAGTTTCGGCTATTGCATTCATATACATATTCATGATCTCTGATCCACAACAAGAAAGAATATATAACCATTTATTGCAGGGGTAGACAGCAGGAGGGTAGTGGTCCACATTTGTATCACTAGCTGACTGGATGGTTCTCTCTATAATGGATCATAAATGTCTCATCATAAGACATTAAAATGTATATTTAGAAATGTTCTGGTTATTAAAGTTTCTTCAATTGCTTTCATTGACTTGAACCATTAATTATTGTCATGCCCCACAGGAAAGCTATCACATGTGCAAAATGACGTTACTGGTCTATAGTTCACTTCCATTTTAGCCAAAATGCAAAGCCCTAGGAGCAGGAGTTGGCCATTCAGCCCCTCGAGCCTGCTCTGCCATTCAATAAGATCATGGCTGATCTTCTACCTCAACCCCAACCTCCTGCATTATCCCCATATCTCTTGGTTTCCTTAGTATCCAAAAATCTATCGACCTCCGTCTTGAATATACTCAACGTCTGTGCATCCATAGCCCTCTGGGGTAGAGAATTCTCAAGATTCACAACCCTTTGAGTGAAGAAATATCTCCTCATCTCAGTCCTAAATGGCCAACCCTTATTCTGAGACTTTAACCCAGAGTTCTCGACTCCCCAGCCAGGGGAAACATCCTCCCATTATCGACCCTGTCAATCCCCTTAAGAATTTTATATGTTTCAATGAGATCACCTCTCATTCTTCTAAACTCCAGTATTACTGTGCTGGATATCAGTATTCTCCTTATTTAATTCATCCACAGCAGAAAGTCAAAAGAGCAACAGGAATCATGTGAATATGGGTCTCAGAATACATATTGGCGTGAGGTAGAATCAAGAGACAAAGCAAATTTCGGCAGCTTTAATTATAAAAACAAAAACAAAATTGAAGTATAAAAACATACAGAGCGCAACAGAACAAAAATCTAGTAAGGGGATGGCTACAAAGAGAGGAGAGGAAAGCCTGGAAAACTAGAGAAATTTGAAACACTGAGAGGAGAACAAGATAAAATAAATAAAATTAAGATAATATAGATTTGAGAAAATAAGTTGTGGAGAAGTTTTAAGACAAAGTAACTCACCCATTCAATCTATTTTTAGACCAGTTAGAGCAAATTAATATCATTTTATATTGGTTGATTTCCCATGGCATGGGAGGTTAGGGCACACAGGCACAACTCTGTCCAATTTTAAACGGACATTCTGTCTTTATTTTTATAAAATTCTTGAATTTAGATTATTATTTATAGCTAATGTGCTGCTCTTGACATGCTCTTCTGCACTCCTCATTGAAGCAGGGATGGTCCTCTGGCTTGATGGTAGGGTGAGGGATATGCCGGGCCATTAGGTTACAGATTGTGGTGGAATACAATTCAGCTGCTGCTGATAACCCACAGCGCCTCATGGATGCCCAGTTTTGAGCTGCTAGATCTGCTCTGAATCTATCTCATTTAGCACAGTGGTAGTGCCATACAACACGATGGAGGGTATCTTCAGTGTGAAGACTGGACTTCATTTCCACAAGGACTGGGGGTGATCATTGCTACCAATACTGTCATGGACAGCTGTATCTGTGACCAGTCTCTCACCACCTGCCGCAGGCCCAGTCTGGTAGCGATATCCTTCAGGACTTGGTCAGTATTGATACTATCGAGCCACTTTTGGTGATGGACATTGAAGGCGCCCATCCAGAGTAAATTCTGTGCCCTTGCTAACCTTAATTATGACCAACATGGAGTACTGGTTCATCAGCTGAGGGAGGATGGTAGATGGTAATCAGCAGGAGATTTCCTTGCTCATGCTTGACCTGAAGCCATGAGACTTCATGGTTTCCAAAGTGAATGTTGAGGACTCCCAAGGCCACTCATTCCTGAATGTATAGCACTGTGTTGCCACCTCTGGTAGGTCTGTCCTGCCAGTGGGACAGGATACACCCTCAGGGATTCTGTGAGTATGACTATGTCGGGCTGTTGCATGACTAGCCTGTGGGACAGCTCTCCTAATTAGTTATATTAGTGAGGAGGACTTTTCAGGATCGACTGACCTGGATGTGCCTTTGTCGTAGAAACATAGAAACATAGAAAATAGGTGCAGGAGTAGGCCATTCGGCCCTTCGAGCCTGCACCACCATTCAATAAGATCATGGCTGATCATTCCCTCAGTACCCCTTTCCTGCTTTCTCTCCATACCCCTTGATCCCGTTAGCCGTAAAGGCCATATTTAACTCCCTCCTGAATACATCCAATGAACTGGCATCAACAACTCTCTGCGGCAGGGAATTCCACAGGTTAACAACTCTCTGAGTGAAGAAGATTCCCCTCATCTCAGTCATAAATGGCCTACCACTTATCCTAAGACTGTGTCCCTTGGTTCTGGACTTCCCCAACATCGGGAACATTCTACCCGCATCTAACCTGTCCCGTCCCGTCAGAATCTTATATGTTTCTATGAGATCCCCTCTCATCCTTCTAAACTCCAATGTATAAAGACCCAGTTGATCCAGTCTCTCCTCATATGTCAGTCCAGTCATCCCGGGAATCAGTCTGGTGAACCTTCACAGCACTCCCTCAATAGCAAGAACGTCCTTCCTCAGATTAGGAGACCAAAACTGAACACAATATTCCAGGTGAGGCCTCACCAAGGCCCTGTACAACTGCAGTAAGACCTCCCTGCTCCTATACTCAAATCCCCTCGCTATGAAGGCCAACATACCATTTGCCTTCTTCACCGCCTGCTGTACCTGTATACTAACTTTCAATGACTGATGAACCATGACACCCAGGTCTCGTTGCACCTCCCCTTTTCCTAATCTGCCGCCATTCAGATAATATCCTGTCTTTGCGTTTTTGCTCCCAAAGTGGATAACCTCACATTTATCCACATTATATTGCATCTGCCATGCATTTTCCCACTCACCTAACCTGTCCAAGTCACCCTGCAGCCTCCTGGCGTCCTCCTCACAGCTCACACCGCCTCCCAGTTTAGTGTCATCTGCAAACTTGGAGATATTACACTTAATTCCTTTATCTAAATCATTGATGTATATTGTAAAGAGCTGGGGTCCCAGCACTGAGCCCTGCGGTACTCCACTTGTCACTGCCTGCCATTCTGAAAAGGACCCGTTTATCACAACTCTCTGCTTCCTGTCTGCCAACAAGTTCTCCATCCACGTCAGTATATTACTCCCAATATCATGTGCTTTGATTTTGCACACCAATCTCTTGTGTGGGACCTTGTCAAAAGCCTTTTGAAAGTCCAAATACACCACATCCACTGGTTTTCCCTTCTCCACTCTACCAGTTACATTCTCAAAAAATTCTAGAAGATTTGTCAAGCATGATTTCCCCTTCATAAATCCATGCTGACTTGGACCGATCCCGTCACTGCTTTCCAAATGCGTTGCTATTTCATCCTTAATAATTGATTCTAACATTTTCCCCACTACTGATGTAAGGCTAACCGGTCTATAATTACCCACTTTCTCTCTCCCTCCCTTTTTAAAAAGTGGTGCTACATTAGCTACCCACCAGTCCATAGGAACTGATCCAGAGTTGATAGATCACCAATGCATCCACTATTTCTAGGGCCACTTCCTTAAGTACTCTGGGATGCAGACTATCAGGCCCTGGGGATTTATCGGCCTTCAATCCCATCAATTTCCCAAACACAATTTCCCGCCTAATAAGGATATCCTTCAGTTCCTCCTTCTCACTAGACCCTCGGTCCCCTAGTACTTCCGGAAGGTTATTTGTGTCTTCCTTCGTGAAGACAGAACCAAAGTATTTGTTCAATTGGTCTGCCATATCTTTGTTTCCCCTTATAAATTCACCTGAATCCGAGTGCAAGGGACCTACGTTTGTCTTCATTAATCTTTTTCTCTTCACATATTTGTAGAAGCTTTTGCAGTTAGTTTTTATGTTCCCGGCAAGCTTCTTCTCGTACTCTATTTTCTTCTCTTAATTAAACCCTTTGTCCTCCTCTGCTGAATTCTAAATTTCTCCCAGTCCTCAGGTTTGCTGCTTTTTCTGGCCAATTTATATGCCTCTTCCTTGGATTTAATATTATCCTTAATTTCCCTTGTTGCCACGGTTGAGCCACTTTCCCGGTTTTATTTTTACTCCAGACAGGGATGTACAATTGCTGAAGTTCATCCATGTAATCTTTAAATGCTTGCCATTGCCCATCCACCATCAACCCTTTAAGTATCATTTGCCAGTCTATTCTAGCCAATTCACGCCTCAAACCATCGAAGTTACCTTTCCTTAAGTTCAGGACCCTAGTCTCTGAATTAACTGTGTCACTCTCCATCTTAATAAAGAATTCGACCATGTTATGGTCACTCTTCCCCAAGGGGCCTCGCACACCAAGATTATTAATTAGTCCTTTCTCATTACACATCACCCAGTCTAGGATGGCCAGCTCCCGAGTTGGTTCCTCGACATATTGGTCTAGAAAACCATCCCTAATACACTCCAGGAAATCCTCCTCCACCGCATTGCTACCAGTTTGGTTCGCCCAATCAATATGTAGATTAAAGTCGCCCATGATAACTGCTGTACCTTTATTGCATGCATCCCTAATTTCTTATTTGATACTGTCCCCAACCTCACTACTACTGTTTGGTGGTCTGTACATAACTCCCACTAGCGTTTTCTGCTCTTTGGTATTCCATAGCTCCACCCATACTGATTCCACATCATCCAAGCTAATGTCCTTTCTTACTATTGCATTAATTTCCTCTTTAACCAGCAATGTCACCCCACCTCCTTTTCCTTTATGTCTATCCTTCCTAAATATTGAATACCCCTGGATGTTGAGTTCCCAGCCTTGGTCACCCTGGAGCCATGTCTCCGTGATGCCAATTACATCATACCCGTTAACTGATATCTGCGCAGTTAATTCATCCACCTTATTCCGAATACTCCTCACATTGAGGCACAGAGCCTTCAGGCTTATCTTTCTAACACATTTTGCCCTTTTAGAATTTTGCTGTAATGTCGCCCTTTTTGCTTTTTGTCTTAGGTTTCTCTGCCCTCCACTTTTACTTTTCTTCTTTCTATCTTTTGTTTCTGCCCCCATTCTACTTCCCTCTGTCTCCCTGCATAGGTTCCCATCCCCCTGCCATATTAGTTTAACTCCTCCCCAACAGCACTTGCAAACACTCCCCCTAGGACATTGGTTCCGGTCCTGCCCAGGTGCAGACCGTCCGGTTTGCACTGGTCCCAGCTCCTCGAGAACCGGTTCCAATGTCCCAGATTATGAATCCCTCCCTTCTGCACCACTCCTCAAGCCACGTATTCATCTGAGCTCTCTACGATTCCTACTCTGACTAGCACGTGACACTGATAGCAATCATGAGATTACTATTTTTGAGATCCTACTTTTTAATTTAGCTCCTAGCTCCCTAAATTCGTCTCGTAGGATCTCATCCCATTTTTGACCTATATCATTGGTACCTATATGCACCATGACAACTGGCTCCCTTTTCAGAATGCCTTGCACCCGCTCCGAGACATCCTTGACCCTTGCACCAGGGAGGCAACATACCATCCTGGAGTCTCGGTTGCAGCCGCAGAAATGTCTATATATTCCCCTTACAATTGAATCCCGTATCACTATCGCTCTCCCACTCTTTTTCCTGCCCTCCTGTGCAGCAGAGCCACCCACGGTGCCCTGAACTTGGCGGCTGCTGCTGCCCTCCCCTGATGAGTCATCCCCTCCAACAGTACCCAAAGCGGTGTATCTGTTTTGCAGGGGGATGACCGCAGGGGACCCCTGCGCTACCTTCCTTGCACTGCTCTTCCTGTTGGTCACCCATTCCCTATCTGGCTGTGTACCCTTTACCTGCGGTAAGACCAACTCACTAAACATGGCCGAATTTCCGGTGCCTAGGTTGATCGTTTTTTTATTCCTATTTTCCGTTGCGATTTTGATAAAACTGAGTGGCTTCAAAGGGTCTGGAGTCACATATAGGTCAGACTGGGTAAGGAAAGCAGATTTCCTTCCCTAAAGGGCATTAGTGAAACAGATAGGTTTTTACAACAATCCAGCAGTTTCATGGCCATCATTACTGATACTAGCTTTTTATTCCAGATTTATTTAGTTAACTGAATTTAAATTCGTCAGCGGCCAGGGTGGGATTTTAACTCATGGCTCCAGATCATTCGTCCAGGCCTCTGGATTACTATTCCAGTAACATAACCAATATGCTACCGTACCTGTACGGTCTGTGGGTAGGATTCTTCGAAAGGAAGTAAATAGGAGGGTTTTTGCTAAACAGTTCATTCAAAGCAGAACAACTGGAAAACATGTTTCCTGCACAAAGAACATAATTTCTTCTTGGTTTCGGAGAACCATGACAAAGGCCGCATCGGAGAACTCAGTACAATTACAGGTAATGTATTTTTCATTTAAAATGAACTAACCTAATTGTAGAGATCAGGCAAAGCAAAAGTGCACGCTGAGCACAGTTACCGAGTTCCCTCAATAAACAATTAGCAAACATTATAGTGCTTAATAGGGCTCAATTTTCCTGGAAATATTTGTTTATGAGCAATCTCGAAGCACACATTCAATGATGTAAAGGTCAAGGTAACCATTTGAATTAATGTCATAGAATCATAGACTGTTACAGCACAGAAGGTGGGCATTTGGCCCATCGTGCCTGTGCCAGCTCTTTGAAGGAGCCATCCAATTAGACCCAGTCCCCCCGCTCTTTTCCCAAAGCCCTGCAAAATGTTCTTTTTCAAGTATTTATTCAAGTATATTTTGAAAATTACTCTTGAATCTGCTTCCACAACCCTTTCATGCATGGTCGTACATCGTGGGGCGAGTCGGACATGGTGGGGGAAGTCAGACATCACGTGGGGGAGTTGGATAGGGGGGGACAGAGATCGCGGGGAGAGTCAGATATCGCAGGGGTGTCAGGCATCGTGGGGAGACGGATATCGCGGTGGGTTGCACATCGCGGGAGGGCTCGGACATCATGGGGGGGTCTGCCATCGATGGTGGGGAATAGGATATTGTGGGGGGGGGGAGGGGGAGACAGACATCATAGGGGATTGGGCTTCGCGGGGGTGTCGGACATCATGGGGGGGGTCTAACATCACAGGGGGAGTCAGATATCGCAGGGCATCAGACAGCGCGGGGAGGTTGGCTGATCGCGGGAGTTCGAAAACTTGGAGGTTTCCTTCTTCTTCTTTCGTATGGTAGTAGCAAAGCAAATCAATGTCAATATTCAAGTTGGATATCGAAGCCAAAGTTTCCGGTGTAACAGTTTGTAAGCTGCCTCAAAATTGCCTCTGAGGGCAGTGCTCAATGGCCTGATCAGAAGCTCCACAGTCGCATGATGGGGATGTTTTAATCTTCTACCTAGGGAAAAGGTGGCAGCATCTACCATGACCAGTTCTAAGGCAGTTGATGGTTGTCCACTGTTTCCGAGCGAGGTTTGATCCTTCAGGTTGTACTGTGGGGTCCTCTATCAGGAATCCATTCCGTATGTCGCAGTTTTTCCAAGCATTTCGCCATCGGTCAACAAGGCTGAGGGGAGATCGCTGAAGGGCTTCGGCAATGGTCCAAAATGGCCTTCTGGATTTGAGACGGGTTGGTGGTAAGCTGTTCAAGTCGGCCTGAATTGGCTTGTGTAGCGGTTGTATTCTCTGGAGACTGCTCATTTGCGGCATAGGTGTCATGGTGCAATGTTTGCAAGCACGGGCAGCCAAGGTGTTGGTGTCAATAAAAGCGTACCGGTGATAATTCTCAAAGTAGAATTCAGCTGGACATTAACGGATTTGACATGTAGACCTGAGAGCCATGCTGGAGAGCAGTACTCCGCTCTAGAGTACACCAGGGCGAGTGCTGCTGTATGGAGGTTTGAGCATCTTCACCCCACATGGATCGGTGAGTTTCTGGATCAAGTTGACCCTACTCTTTAGTTTCTTCTGAAAGTTCTGATTTTTGTCTATATGCCAGGGTGCGATCAAGTGTGACTCCTAAATAGGAGGGTTTTTTGGTGTGGTTTACCTCTGACTTTCAAAGCTTGGTTTGCTTAATGGGTGTTGAGGTAGAATGTCAAGGTGACAGTCTTTTGCGGGTTTGGCCAGAGTCACCACGGTCGGAAGCAGGCCTCCATCCTGTGAAAATTACTAGTTAGGGTCTCCTTGGTGATGGACCGATTTGTGCTTTGCGTGGCCAAGGCAATGTCATCAGTGTATACGTACATATGGGACTCTGTTTTCTGCAGATCAATGTTGTAAACATTGAATAGCATGGATGCCAGGACAGAACCCTGTGAGAGGCCATTGTTCAATGTCCTGTATCTGCTCGTTTGGGTGCCAGAGTACACACAGAAGCATTGATTGCTAAGCATGGAGTTGAGAAGATGGATCGTTGTTCTGTAGGGCAAAATGGTGGAGAACTTGAAAACAGTCCATGCTTCCATACTGTGTCATACGTCGCTGACAGGTCCACGGGTACTAGGGCGGTCTTGAGCTGACACTGGAAGCCAGCTTCGATGTGCATTGTTAAAGCTACCACTTGGTCGCAGCAATTACAGCCGCTCCGGAAGCCCGCTTGCTCCTTAGGGATGGTTGGCTCGATGATGGGGGCTAGTCTTTGGAGTAGTAGCCTCTCTAGCACTTTATAATGTGCAAAGTAAGGCGATCGAGTGGTAGCTGGAGGCTTCACAAGCTTCCCCTGCTTCAGGAGGGCAATTATTTTCGTCTCCCTTCAAATAGGTGGAATTTTACCAGTTGCCAGTACCTCAGAGAAGAAGGAGGTCAACCATCTCTTCGCTTTGGAGGTAATCTTGTTCAGCGGGGAGAAACATTCCTGCTTCCCCTGGCCCAAAAGCAGCGCTGTAAATGCATTTACCTCATGGATCTGGCTTTACTTGCCTCCTTTTACCTGCTAGGCTTCCCCAGGCCCAGGAATCCCGGCCTCCTTGAGTTCAAAATACAAATCCTGTTAAAATAGAGGCTCGCAGCCTCCTGAAAAGATTTCAGTGACAGACCCGCCCTCTGAGAGCTGGTTGATTGCCCGCTCTATGACCTGGCTCACTTCAAACCATAAGTGGGTGGGTTGGGGTTAGTTTTGAGATTTTAACATTTTTTACCTTGCTACCCACCAGCAAACACACCCACCCGTCCCTGGCAGTTAAAATTACCCCCACAAAGAAAGAAAGAAAGAAAGACTTGCATTTATATAGCACCTTTCACAACCATCAGGTGTCTCAAAGCGCTTTGCAGCCAGTGAAGTACTTTTTGACGTGTAGTCACTGCTGTAATATCTCACAACTCATGTAAAGTCCCAATGTTAAAACTGCAATATGATGGCCAAAGTGGCACCAGTTCTGCCCCTCAGCATTTGTGAGTTTGATGTACCCTCTTAACTCCATGCTAAGTTCCATGTGTAATCAGCACGATTTCTAAGTTGTTTTCTGTGCAAAAGACCATACTGCCATGAGTTCAGAGTTGGACCCAGAGGATCAGATTTGAGTGGAACCTCCCCTCGCCCCACAAAATACTTACATTTCCAAAATCAGATCTGTGTTGTAAATCTGTGCTGCCACTGAAATCTATTTGGATGGAATGCTAGTTATGCCTTGGAAGAGAATGTTCCAACACTATTAGCCTCAGAACACATTACTACAAATGCTGTACATGTCAACAAGAAGGTTTTGTGGTATTTATGTTGGATGCAAAATGGTTGTGGCTCAGCTATGAAATGAAACAATCCTAACTACTTTCAGCTGGAGCTGTATAAGGGTCATTCACTCTTTGGATTCATGACTAACAAAAAATCCTGAAGTGAAACATTGATCTCCAACAATAGTTTCCACTAATTGTCTCAATGAATTTAATGGTGTCCTACTTTGCGTTCACCTTTCATGCTAAACCTTTTCACAATTATTTCTCAACAATCTGGCCTAGAACATTGATCACACCTGAAAATGGGCATCAAGGGGGTGGGACACATAGAGGGGCAAATGGGGCGGGATACATAGGGGGCAAGGTATGAGTCACGCAGGGGTTGGGGCACACGGGGACGGAGCTTGCGGCTGTTCATGAGGACCCAGAAACCACGTGAAATTGGTGCTGGGAACTCATTAGTTGATGGATTTGCATCAGGAAATGCTCGGTACACTGGGCTGCCAGCCAACAAGCATGTATAAAATGGCACAGAGCATGAACAGTCCAGCTCCAACACGGGGTATGCCACCATCGTGGTTATGTTACTGGACTAGTAAGTCAGAAGCCTGGACTAATGAGCCAGATGGACACGAGTTGAAATCCCAACACGGCTGCTGGGGAATTTAAATTCAGTTAATTAAATAAAAAGCTATTATCAGTAAAGGTGACCATGAGCTAGAACCTCCACTTTTTTTGCATGCTTAACGGCCACTTTACCGCTGAAATAACGTATAATGCCCATATATCGCCCATTTTGGCACAAAATGGAAAATGGCGGGCATTTTTCGGAAACTTATTGCCGAGCGTTACTTTCCCCATGGTGAGAAAAAATATTACCGCCTGCCCACTTTTTGGGGGCAGAATCAGCAGAATGGGCAAATTCAACGCCCATAATATCACCCAGTGTTACTTTCCGCATGGATTTAATGCTGAGATTCAATCTTAACGCCCTCCCACTTTTTTTGTCGTAAAGAGCATATTTACCAAATCTAGCAGCCATGAGATCGGCCAGCGTCAATTTCACCACCTCGCACACATATCGCCCACAATATCGCTCACCCAAACACACACCCACAAAATGTGGAACTAATCGGAACTAATCACAGCGTTACGGACGCCACGTTCTAAATCACATGTCACGTCCTTCAAAAGGCTGCTGTGCTTCAACCTCGGCAGAGTTCGGATGTACTCTGCAGGTCGTCGGAGTTGATGTGAACATCTGTAAAAACAACTTGACCATACTGTGACCGTTTGGAATTGAAGCGGTGTCTTCGTTGGGACATTCCTTATTTGTGACCAATCGGTGGAAAACAGAGAGCTACTGCAATGGGGCCTGTCCTTTCTCACCCTCTTGGTGACCAAATATATGCAGCAGACTCGACATCGCTGAAGGAACGCTCCACTACATTATGTGCCCAATGTAAGGCATGACAGACAGATGAGGAGGACCAGACGTTACACTCCCCACAAGTACAAGGAGAAACATTCTTACCTCGACTTGCCCGACACCACCTGCTTTTGAAGACTGCGCTTCCACAAAGAGGTTATCACTGAGGTATGCCAGCTGATAAGAGCAGATCTGCAGCCTGCAGCACCATCAATACTGCACTGTCCGTCGAGGTCAAAGTCACCGAGGCATTGTCGTTCTATGCCTCGGGATCTATTCAGGCCACAGCTGCTGACATTTGCGGACTTTCTCAGCATGCCACACATCGCTGCATTAGACAGGTCACTGAAGCCCTGTACACATGCAGGAGGGACTTGATCAGCTTCCCTATGACCAGGGAGGCAAAGAGTGAGCGAGCTGCAGGATTCTCCAGAATTGCAAACTTCTCCAAGGTGCAGGGAGCAATAAACTGTATGCACATCGCGATGCAGGCACCTTTTCAGGATGCTGAAGTTTTCAGGAACCGCACAGGATTCCACTCCCTGAATGTTCAACTGGTTGTCGACCACCAGCAAATTATACTGGCAGTGAATGCTCAATTTCCGGGCAGCATCCATGATGCTCACATCCTGCGCGAGAGCACTGTATCTGACTTGTTTAACAATGACCCACAAGGTCAATGCTGGATGCTTGGTGACAAAGGATATGGCCTCACCACCTGGCTGATGACCCCCCTGCGTGACACCCACACCGAGGCCAAGAGGCGATACAATGCGAGCCACAGAGCAACTCGGAATATCGTGGAGAAAACCATTGGAGTGGTGAAGCAATGCTTTAGATGCCTGGACCACTCAGGAGGCGAGCTCCAATACCACCCTGAGCAAGTAACTCAATTCGTGGTGGTTTGCTCCATGCTACACAACTTGGCTATCAGGAGGGGACAAGAATTGCCTGATGAGTCTGACAGTCCACCTCACCAGAGAGAGGAAGAGGAGGACGAGGAGGCGGACGCTGACATCGGCCCAATCAGGCTGACACTGAGGCCATACCCCTGTTCTCTTGTGGACCGCATGAAAGGGCCAATGGTGGCATGATAGCTGCAAGAGCCTTACGTCAGGAGCTCATCAATGATTGCTTTGCCTGAAAGACCATTGGTGTTATTTACAAGGCTGACACACTGCTGGGTGTGCAGGTCATACATCAATGGTGGGCATCACCTTGGTGACAGTTAAAGTTTAAGTTGATTGAAGTTAAGTGTGATTATACCCTTTAATGTTAAGGAATCACCACCGTGTAATGGTGCAGCTATCTGAGCCAATGCACTCCAAGGTTTTGTTAAATAAAAGACATTTAAACTGAACATTATTCTGAAATCATCCGTATTTCTGTACAAACCAAACCTTTCCCCACCCCCACCCCAACCCCGCTTCTCCTCATCATCATCATCATAGGCAGTCCTTCGGAATCGAGGAAGACTCGCTTCCAATCCTAAAGTGAGTCCTTTGGTGGCTGTACAGTCCAATACGAGAGCCACAGACCCTGTCACAGGTGGGACAGACATTCGTCGGGGGAAGCGGAGGGTGGGACTGATTTGTTGCACGCTCCTTCCGCTGCCTGCGCCTGACCTCTTCACGCCTGAGGCTTTGAGATTCGAAGAGCTCAACGCCCTCCCGGATGCACTTTCTCCACCTAGGGCGGTCTTCGGCCAGGGACTCCCAGGTGTCAGTGGTGATGTCGCACTTTACCAGAGAGGCTTTGAGGGTAACCTTGTAATGTTTCTGCTGCCCACCTTTGTCTCGTTTGCCATGAAGGAGCTCCGCATAGAGCAATTGCTTAGGGAGTTTCGTGTCTGGCATGCGAACTATGTGGCCTGCCCAGCGAAGTTGATCGAGTATGGTCAATGCTTCAATACTGGGGATGTTAGCCTGGGCGAGGACACTGATGTTGGTGTGCCTGTCCTCCCAGGGGATTTGCAGGATTTTGCGGAGACATCGTTGGTGATATATCTCCAGCAACATGAGGTGTCTTCTGTACATCGTCCGTGCCTCTGATCTATACAGGAGAGCAGGTATTAGTACAGCCCTGTAGACCATGAGTTTGGTGTAGATTTGAGGGCCTGGTCTTCGAACACTCTTTTCCTCAGGCGGCCAAAGGCTGCAGTGTCGCACTGGTGGCGATGTTGAATCTCCGCATCAATGCCTGCCTTTGTTGATAAGAGGCTCCTGAGGTATGGGAAGTGGTCCACGTTGTCAAGGGCTGCGCCGTGAATCTTGATGACTGGGGGGCAGTGCTGTGCGGCGAGGACAGGTTGATGGAGGACTTTGTCTTACGGATATTAAGCGTAAGGCCAATGCTTTCATATGCCTCGGTGAATACATTGACTATATCCTTGAGTTCAGCCTCAGAATGTGCGCAGACGTAGGCGTCGTCCGTGTACTGCAGCTCAACGATAGAGGTTGGGGTGATCTTGGACCTGGCCTGGACGTGGTGTAGGTTAAACAGCTTCCCACTGGTTCTGTAGTTTAGATCCACTCCGGCGGGGAGATTGTTGACTGTGATGTGGAGCATGGCAGCGAGGAAGATTGAGAAGAGAGTTGGGGCGATGACGCAGCCCTGTTTGACCCCGGTCCGGATGTGGATTGGGTCTGTAATGGAACCGTTGGTAAGGATCACGGCCTGCATGTCGTCGTGGAACAGGCGAAGGATATTGACAAACTTTTGGGGGCATCCTCCCCACCTCTAACCCTTCCCCTTCCACTCCTGAATCCAAGCCGCCCGGCCGAGGAGGTCCTCAGGTGATTCTTCATTGGGGGCGGGGGGGGGGGGGGGTTGTCGGCCGAAGCGCTGCTTGGACGAATACAGGAGAGGACGGTCCCAAGGTGGGAACATGCTTCGAGACAGAAGCAAGATGTTGCTGCTGGCTCTCATGTGGTTGGCAATGTGGGTGCATCACCTTGGGATGCAGTGCGGCACTCCGGGACCACTGGGAGCCCTCTGCCACCAATGTTCCTGACTACCAGCTTATTTGTTGGACAAAAACTCGGTGCCAACTATATTCTTGGTGCTTAGTAGGCTTTTTGCGACTGGTGAATCTCCGTCGTGGCTCCCACAACAGCCGACAAGCACACACCACAACCACATACGCTTTCAGTGCCTCTGAGCTCCCTCTCTCTCTGTCTCCTCTTCTGTGCATGTCATAGTGACCCTTGACCTCCTGAATCGTGGGAATCGAGCATTGCCATGCCGTTGCTAAAGACGGTCACACTTTACGGCAGAAGGTCAAAAAAATTTAACGCTACCGCCCATTTGATAATGCTCGTTGTAACGCCCATTTTGAAAAATGGGCGTTACAATGAGCATTATCAAATGGGTGAGCAGCCAGCGATCTGAAAACCCTTTTTTAATGCCCATTTTTGGGCGATAAGCACAAAAGTGGAGGTTCTAGCCCCAGGAAACAACTGGATTGTCGTAAAAACGCATCTGGTTCACTAATGTCCTTTTAGGGAAGGTGTAATGTATTTGCTTCATGGGTACTTTGCTTAAGTATTCATAGCAACACATTGCTATTAAGAACTAGTTGATTTATTAGCAAAGGTTTAACAATCACACTACATAGAAACATAGAAACATAGAAACATAGAAAATAGGTGCAGGAGTAGGCCATTCGGCCCTTCAAGCCTGCACCACCATTCAATAAGATCATGGCTAATCATTCCCTTAGTACCCCTTTCCTGCTTTCTCTCCATACCCCTTGATCCCCTTAGCCGTAAAGGCCATATTTAACTCCCTCCTGAATATATCCAATGAACTGGCATCAACAACTCTCTGCGGTAGGGAATTCCACAGGTTAACAACTCTCTGAGTGAAGAAGATTCCCCTCATCTCAGTCATAAATGGCCTACCACTTATCCTAAGACTGCGTCCCTTGGTTCTGGACTTCCCCAACATCGGGAACATTCGACCCGCATCTAACCTGTCCCATCCCGTCAGAATCTTATATGTTTCTATGAGATCCCCTCTCATCCTTCTAAACTCCAATATATAAAGACCCAGTTGATCCAGTCTCTCCTCATATGTCAGTCCAGTCATCCCGGGAATCAGTCTGGTGAACCTTCGCAGCACTCCCTCAATAGCAAGAACGTCCTTCCTCAGATTAGGAGACCAAAACTGAACACAATATTCCAGGTGAGGCCTCACCAAGGCCCTGTACAACTGCAGTAAGACCTCCCTGCTCCTATACTCAAATCCCCTCGCTATGAAGGCCAACATACCATTTACCTTCTTCACCGCCTGCTGTACCTGTATACTAACTTTCAATGACTGATGATCCATGACACCCAGGTCTCGTTGCACCTTCCCTTTTCCTAATCTGCCGCCATTCAGATAATATCCTGTCTTTGCGTTTTTGCTCCCAAAGTGGATAACCTCACATTTATCCACATTATATTGCATCTGCCATGCATTTTCCCACTCACCTAACCTGTCCAAGTCACCCTGCAGCCTCCTAGCGTCCTCCTCACAGCTCACACCGCCTCCCAGTTTAGTGTCATCTGCAAACTTGGAGATATTACACTTAATTCCTTTATCTAAATCATTGATGTATATTGTAAAGAGCTGGGGTCCCAGCACTGAGCCCTGCGGCACTCCACGAGTCACTGCCTGCCATTCTGAAAAGGACCCGTTTATCACAACTCTCTGCTTCCTGTCTGCCAACGAGTTCTCCATCCATGTCAGTATATTACTCCCAATATCATGTGCTTTGATTTTGCACACCAATCTCTTGTGTGGGACCTTGTCAAAAGCCTTTTGAAAGTCCAAATACACCACATCCACTGGTTCTCCCTTCACCACTCTACCAGTTACATTCTCAAAAAATTCTAGAAGATTTGTCAAGCATGATTTCTCTTTCATAAATCCATGCTGACTTGGACCGATCCCGTCACTGCTTTCCAAATGCGCTGCTATTTCATCCTTAATAATTGATTCTAACATTTTTCGCACTACTGATGTCAGGCTAACTGGTCTATAATTACCCGCTTTCTCTCTCCCTCCCTTTTTAAAAAGTGGTGCTACATTAGCTACCCACCAGTCCATAGGAACTGATCCAGAGTTGATAGACTGTTGGAAAATGATCACCAATGCATCCACTATTTCTAGGGCCACTTCCTTAAGTACTCTGGGATGCAGACTATCAGGCCCTGGGGATTTATCGGCCTTCAATTCCATCAATTTCCCTAACACAATTTCCCGCCTAATAAGGATATCCTTCAGTTCCTCCTTCTCACTAGACCCTCGGTCCCCTAGTACTTCCGGAAGGTTATTTGTGTCTTCCTTTGTGAAGACAGAACCAAAGTATTTGTTCAATTGGTCTGCCATTTCTTTGTTCCCTCTTATATATTCACCTGAATCCGAGTGCAAGGGACCTACGTTTGTCTTCACTAATCTTTTTCTCTTCATATATTTGTAGAAGCTTTTGCAGTTAGTTTTTATGTTCCCGGCAAGCTTCTTCTCGTACTCTATTTTCCTCTCTTAATTAAACCCTTTGTCCTCCTCTGCTGAATTCTAAATTTCTCCCAGTCCTCAGGTTTGCTGTTTTTTCTGGCCAATTTATATGCCTCTTCCTTGGATTTAATATTATCCTTAATTTCCCTTGTTGCCACAGTTGAGCCACTTTCCCGGTTTTATTTTTACTCCAGACAGGGATGTACAATTGCTGAAGTTCATCCATGTAATCTTTAAATGCTTGCCATTGCCCATCCACCATCAACCCTTTAAGTATCATTTGCCAGTCTATTCTAGCCAATTCACGCCTCAAATCATCGAAGTTACCTTTCCTTAAGTTCAGGACCCTAGTCTCTGAATTAACTGTGTCACTCTCCATCTTAATAAAGAATTCGTCCATGTTATGGTCACTCTTCCCCAAGGGGCCTCGCACACCAAGATTATTAATTAGTCCTTTCTCATTACACATCACCCAGTCTAGGATGGCCAGCTCCCGAGTTGGTTCCTCGACATATTGGTCTAGAAAACCATCCTTAATACACTCCAGGAAATCCTCCTCCACCGCATTGATACCAGTTTGGTTCGCCCAATCAATATGTAGATTAAAGTCGCCCATGATATCTGCTGTACCTTTATTGCATGCATCCCTAATTTCTTATTTGATGCTGTCCCCAGCCTCACTACTACTGTTTGGTGGTCTGTTCCCAACTCCCACTCGTGTTTTCTGCCCTTTGGTATTCCGTAGCTCTACCCATACCGATTCCACATCACCCAAGCTAATGTCCTTTCTTACTATTGCATTAATTTCCTCTTCAACCAGCAATGCCACCCCGCCTCCTTCTCCTTTCTGTCTATCCTTCCTAAATGTTGAATATCCCTGGGTGTTGTGTTCCCAGCCTTGGTCACCCTGGAGCCATGTCTCCGTGATGCCAATTGAATCATAATCGTTAACTGTTATCTGCGCAGTTAATTTGTCCACCTTATTCCGAATACTCCTCGCATTGATGCACAGAGCCTTCAGGATTGTCTTTCTAACACACTTTGTCCCTTTAGAATTTTGCTATAATGTGGCCCTTTTTGCTTTTTGCCTTAGGTTTCTCTGCCCTCCACTTTTACTTTTCTTCTTTCTAATTTTTGCTTCTGCCCCCATTCTACTTCCCTCTGTCTCCCTGCATTGGTTCCCATCCCCCTGCCATATTAGTTTAACTCAACCCCAACAGCACTCGCAAACACTCCCCCTAGGACATTGGTTCTGGTCCTGCCCAGGTGCAGACCATCCGGTTTGTACTGGTCCCACCTCCCCCAGAACAGGTTCCAATGTCCCAGGAATTTGAATCCCTCCTGTCTGCACCACTCCTCAAGCCACGTATTCATCTAAGCTATCCTGCGATTACTACTCTGACTAGCATGTGGCACTGGTAACAATCCTGAGATTACTACTTTTGAGGTCATACTTTTTAATTTAGCTCCTAGCTCCCTAAATTCGTCTCGTAGGACCAAATCGCGTTTTTTTTACCTATATCGTTGGTTCCTATATGCACCATGACAACTGGTTGTTCACCCTCCCCTTTCAGAATGCCCTGCACCCGCTCCAAGACATCCTTGACCCTTGCACCAAGGAGGCAACATAGCATCCTGGAGTCTCAGTTGCAGCCGCAGAAATGTCTATCTATTCCCCTTACAATTGAATCCCCTATCACTATAGCTCTCCCACTCTTTTTCCTGCCCTCCTGTGCAGCAGAGCCACCCACGGTGCCATGAACTTGGCTGCCACTGCCCTCCCCTGATGAGTCATCCCCACAACAGTACCCAAAGCGGTGTATCTGTTTTGCAGGGGGATGACTGCAGGGGACCCCTGCACTACCTTCCTTGCACTGCTCTTCCTGTTCGTCACCCATTCCATATCTGGCTGTGTACCCTTTACCTGCGATAAGACCAACTCACTAAACGTGCTATTCACGTCCACCTCAGCATCGTGGATGCTCCAGAGTGAATCCACCCACAGCTCCAGTGCTGCAATGCGGTCTGTTAGGAGTTGCAGGCGGATACACTTCCCACACATGTAGTCATCAGGGACACTGGAAGCGTCCCTGACTTCCCACATGGTACAGGAGGAGCAGAACATATGTCCAAGCTGTCCTGCCATGACTTAACCCTTAGATTAACTTAATTTGACAACAACAATGCTAAAAGGTTACTTACTGATAAAGAAAAGAAAAAGAAAAACTGCTTACCAATCACCAGCCAATCACTTACCCCCTTGGCTGTGACATCACCTTTCGATTTCTTTCTGTTTCTTTTTTGCCTTCTCTCCCTGCTGCAGCTGCACCGGTCGGCTTCTCCTCGAAGCTGGACCTTTTATAGGCCTCCCCTGGACTCCCGCTGCTTGGCTGCCGCCTCTTCTCGAAGCTGGGCCTTTTATAGGCCTCCCCC